>NW_022265395.1:0-13969 GCF_002021735.2 Oncorhynchus kisutch
GTTCCTGAGGGTGTACAGTTCAAGGCGGCCATAGGCTGTGGTAAATGCTGCAAGAAACACATTTACATTACCCGGGGGTAGAACCCACTTTTGGTGGCGCCTCCATTGCACCAAGGCAATGTCTTGACTCAAGAAGGAAAAATGTGAATTTCGTATTGGTCCGAAAAAACAAATTCCAAAAATTCTTCGGGGTCTTTAATGATCGAAGTTGTTAGCATATTGCCTCTCTGCGCTAATTTCCCCCAAAGGGAGTTCAAGTACATTTCGACACATTTCTTTTGGTTTTGTTGACCTCTATTCTGTCAGGGTCAAGAAGTATGCCTTCTCTGTCATGGTAGTCTTGAATGTACTGGTCTTTACTTTCTTGATCTGTGACCGATGCAGGATAGCCTGAAGCCATCTGCTTGCATCTCAAGAAGGTTTTGATGTACTCTTTAAAAAGTGTGTCTGATTTCCTGGAAAAGTTCCACACTTCAAAGATTTTGGCCACACGATACCCCTTCTCTAAAGCCTTAGAGAATTCTACAGTGACCCATACACCGGTCAGGGCTCTTTCTTGATCTGTGTGATCACAGGGGTTTCCTGGTTTGGTTTTCACAGCATGTGCGACAAAGGGGAAAGAAAAGTTTTCCTTTAGGACCCTTGTAAGGCAACACAGGTATAAACAGCCCCCTAGGAGGGTAGACAGTCGCTTTGATTAAACCAAAATAATTTTGGGGTTCGTCAAAGTCGCTGTGAATAATTTCAGGATGCCCTATAGGATAGAATGAGGAACTCATTACATGAGGATATAGGGATGTAAAATCTACATAGCCTATTGTCTCGTCGGGTTGAGCTACATAACGCAATGTCAAAGCATTGGTCCGGCCTCCAAACAAGGCCTGTCGCGGTTCCAGGGGCTCTGGAGGGTCATAATGGGTAAGGAAGGCCTTAACACTAGGATCTGCCTTTTGAGGGCTGTCCATTCGTGCTCCCACAAAACCACAACTTTTAACCCGTAAGTAGCCTTTAAAGAATTCAGTTTGTCTTGAAACTCTTGGTACATTTCCCCAAAAGTCTTTTGGGTTAGGACACACAAGGTGTGGGGGACAAAGCATAATTTTACAACCGTGGAAGAAACAACCGTTGTACTCATACACTGTCTCAACCCCGTCAATCTGTGTGTATCCATCTACATGGTAAGGCCCAAAGCCTTCTCCCCCGATTCAAAGCATGTTGGATAAAAATCTTTATCCTGGCCAAGTACTCCAACCATTGAATGGAACCACTAGAGTAGGCCTTGAATTGGCGTCGGTAGTTGTCTGGCGATGGGATAGCTATAGATTCAGGAGTTAGATAGTGTGTACGATAGGTTTTCATGCACGCTGATGCAATAGTTGTACAGCTCCAGGGGTCAATGCCCGCATCTTTGATTACCTCTTCTCTGAATCTGAGGCATCCTTCACGAAGTATAACAACGTCATTGTCACAGTATGATTCCATCTCTTTATGGAAATCAAAAGTGCCATGTCTTACGGTCTCGTACCATGTCATGAATCTCTCACGCTCTTTGGGAGACATTTGATCACACCCGTACATTTCGGGGGCTGGATAGATCCTATATAATGTAGATTCTCCTCAGATGTGAAGAAATGAGGGAAATAGCCTTTGACAGAGTTTTCAAAACCCAAGGCCTCTGGCATTTGAGCCAATCTCATGGGTAAGAAGCTTAAGCTGTCAATGTATCTCTGTTTGAAGGCGGGGTCAACAAAGCATAATATTTTACTCCCCTGAGCTATGACACTGGGTGCCACGCCTTGCTGTATCAAAGGGTTCAGAAGCAGATAGGAGTCATAGGCCCTAGCAATTGTGAGCTATAACGTGAAGTTTCTGTACTGGGCTTTTCTAAAATGTTTTAGAAAGAGTCGGGCACAATCGGGTCCCTCGGCCGAACCATTTTTCACCCTTGAAAGTCTGGTTGACACAAAAATAGGCAATAACCCCTGATTGCTGAGTTGTCTCAAAATCATAAAAACATATTTCTTGTATGTTTCATTTCAGCCAAGGGCTGAATGTAACACTCATGTGTTACTTCTTGAACCGCTTCCGCGTCTCTGCTTTTCAAAGGACCTTTACAGATTGGGCAGTGTATAATTCCACAAACATGAGGTTTAGGGCTATCTATTTTAAGGGTTGTAATTGCAATGACATTTTGGACATTTCTTGTTAATGTCACAACTGCTTACAGATTTACATGCCTTGGGATGCCATGTTTCAGTTTTGTGTTTTTTCGTAACAGTAGGCCGAACGACATGTGCGGTGACAATCCGCACAGGGGGTCAAGTTTAGCGGCTGCATAGGGCAATGTTTATCCAGACATACTGAACAGTTGTAACGGCACGAGTGCCCCCCCATGCGTGTGTAGCCGGTATGACAGGCTGGACAGACATAATGGCGCGCCTAAAAAGGCTGTGATGTTAGTTACGGCATAGTAATGCTCATTTGCACATAAAAGTACATAGTCTTAGGATGTGGTTCGGGTATATTTTGGAACTTGAGGAGAGCGTCATTAGCCCTACTGTGGTACAAAACCACAATCTTGATGTTCAGAAAGTTTTCAAATTTGACTATGTCTGAGAAAGCCACAGCATCCTGTATACCGAGACCCACCGCAGTTTGTAGCTCTCGAGCTTTATGTAACGCGGCTTGATCCGTACATCCTGGGCTGAGTAAGTGGGCCAAACCTATGGCAAAACATAGCTTATTACCTGGATTGTGAACGTTTATGAGATAGGCCCTTTTATTGCTTATGATTTCGGACTGCATTAAACTCTCGAGCTTTCGTCTCTGACCCCCGCCCCCTTGTGGTTGGCGTACTAATTGTACTACAAGTTCGAGGGTCCTATCTGCTAGCACGTTTAAATTTGACTGAACAAGGCGTTCTAGCAGTTTAACAAATTGTTCAAGCTCTGCTTCACCATTCTGTAAAATAAGCGATACCTTGCTCTGTAGACTGTCTCCACAAATTTCCAACTGTAAGAGATCCCTAGGTTCGCTATAATCTCTAATCCTCGCTAACAGTTCATTCAAAGTGTCCATAAGCATTACGTAAAACACAGCATATTCCCGAATCTGACCCCCCCATGCGAAATTGAAAAACTGGCGAACCTCAATATTGTTGAATTTATTTCGACGCAAAACATGTACACTTCGATCAAGACCTCCCCCTCCAGATTTGCTAGGCAATTGTCCAACTGTTCAAAAACATCGTATTGGGTTTCAGACTCTTCGGACATTGGTGGTTAAAGGCTGATTTATAGGTGTCTGGGGTGCCGAATTAAACCTAGCGCTCTCGTTCTGTACACTGATCTCAAGACCCGCCCCCCTCCAGATTTGCTAGACATTTGTCCAACTGTTCAAAAACATCATATTGACTTTCAGACTCTTCGGACAATGTTGTTAAAGGCTGTCTTAGAGGTGTCTGTGGGGCCGAATTAAACCTAGGGCTCGCGTTAAGCTGGGTAATTAGAGATATGATGGTTTCGGGAATCTGTGTTAACATGTTTTCCTCGGAAGGCCCTGACTCATTCATACGTGTAATAATGTCTATGAGTTCGGAGCGAATCTGGGATAATAGATTTTCATCTATTGTCATTATGTCAATTACCCCCGAATCATTCATATGGTTAACTATATCTTGGAGCTCTGTAGGGATCCTGGCTAAGAGGGTTTCAATTGTCTCACTTTGGTCTATAGGGGGCGCCATCTGTCTAATTAAGGATGTGTGTGTGTGTGTGTGTGTGTTTACATGTGTGTTTTTTAACGGCGGTATTTGCTTGTTTTAGCCCTAATGTTTTTTAACATACGGGGTAGCTCGCTACGCCAGAATGACACATCCTGATTGTATTGATGCTCGAGTAGAATACACATGCGCCTCTGGAGTAGAGCCTTTCGTGATTTTAAACCCAGGGTAAACGCTTTGAAAAAACGTTCTTGGTCTATTTCAGAATCTGCTGTTTCCCCCACAGAATTGGCCGATTCAAGAAGGTTGGCAGCTTCACAGAACATCAAATCGTCTACCTCAGAAATGTCATTTAAATCTTTGACATCATCAGGTTTCGCTGGTGTCTTTGGAGCCTCCTCGGGGATGCTTGTCTGGGCATCCTCCGATGTTTGTGCGTTGTGTTCATAAGCCGGTGAGGAGTCTGAAATAAAAATAATACATACACAAATAGGTTATTAACCCTCAAATATGTTAAAAATGCCAAATACATTTCAGATATAAGCCTATATATTAACAATACATTAATTAAATACCTCGGCTTTTTTGACGAGGGCTGTTCTGAAGAAGCTCTGAAACCAGGGGCTGTTGTCTTTGTTCAACCTGTATTACAACATCTGCAGGTCCGGTAGATGGGGAGCCTGAAAAAAACAAACAAACAAACAAAAAAACAGCATTAGGCCTTGTTTTAAACATATTCCGGCATAAAAAAAATATATAAATATTAAAATAATAATATATATAAATAATAATATATAATTGATTCATACCTAGTCCTTGGAACGACGTCTCGTGAATATCGGCCAAGTAGAATTGTTCGGGTGAAGCGGAACTGTGGATCTGAGCACTAATTATCCTTTGGTGTTTAGAAATATGGGGGACAACGTTGTCCTGGCCAAGGGGAGTTGACCTGCCGTTTAAAGTCTCTGTTCGCTGCTTTTGTGTAAATACATCCTGGGAGTAGGGCAGAATTGTCTCGTAGTCATATGCTTCGCAGAAACCGTTCAGGCTCCATAGGGCATCGTTTAACCTTCTAGGCTTTAGGTCCTCTGTAAACATATAAAATAACTTTTAATATAAGATGCCCACACTTTTTGTTTTTAAGGTATAAATATTTTTATGTATGGAATTCTTGGAGCTTACTTACGTTGACAATTCAGGGCAGGCGTTTGTTTGTAGGCACTTTGTTTCGGAGCCCCATTGGATGGTTCGAGCTCAGTTATACCTCGGAGTATCTGCGTGAATGCTTCAGAATCTATAAAACATTCGACAATATTAAAGCTATAATCACTTTAGCTAATATTGCCTTGTTATACGGTAAGCATACTGATCCTAATGATTGTTTAATATTTCTATAACATCCCACGCTTTTCAAACAATTCCCCACAACAATCAAATCTAATAAAGATTTATTTCAAGAACTCACCTTGCGATAGATCCATTAGACTGTTTTCCCCGATTATCTTTTTTAACGCTTCAGTCCGATAACGATTCTTGGAGTTTCTGGAGGTGCTGTTTGCATCGGAACTAAAACGCTGCTAACATTGCCCATGGTTTCTAGCGCTTTGTACCCTACGACCTAGAGAAAAACCCCTGAATGATTTTTTTACATAGCATTTGGGGTTTGTCGTTTTTTTCGGGCTATACCCCCGCCCATGGTATATTTGACACATTTCAAACACATGGTATTGGGTGTGTCTAAACATTAGGATCCTTTTGGAGCTTCTAAAATCTCCGGGGTGCTAGCACCTAGATGCATGGGGGTGTGTTGTTCTCGACATCGCTGGGATGAATGACTTTTTAGCCCACCTAAAAAAATAGTTTTATGAAAGGCCTTTAAGATTAGGAGTCGTAAGACACAATATTATTGTTGGGGGGTAGGCATCTGTTTTGCAGGCTAGTGTAAACCTTGGTTTCAAACGACCCACCAGGCATGCAAGGGTATTTTTTTAACAAACAACCCGCCCCCCTTTTTCTGTTTTTGAAACACACACACACACACACACACACACACAGCCACTACAGAAAACTCCCTCACGCACATGCGCGCGCACATGGCTTTTTCCGCAAGATTTTTCTCAGGGACAGACTGCGCTAAGAGTGAACAAACGCGAGAGTTCATAACGTGGTGAGATTCTGATTTTAAAACCATTTATTTCATTCAAAATATTTAGTACATACATTTTATATCGTTACATTCTTAAGGTATTTTACGATGCCTTTCTTACAGATCCTGGGAGCTTATGCAACCAACCGCCATTGTCCGTGTCGAGTTCACCCTCAAAAGGCAAGGCTCTCTTGCTATGTCCATCAACACATGGTAAGTTTTCACTCCAGGGGTAGATCCGCCGTCGGGCCTTTTGGTCTTGACTCTGTCTCAAGGAAAGCCTCGCCCAGCGCTTTAACTGTTCCCCATTTTGGAAGAGAATGTCCAGCTTATTCATAAGTGTTATGAAAATTGGATAATCCACCCATTTAAAACTAAACACAGGAATAAAAAAGTTTACATGTTTGCGGGCTCTGGAAGCTACCGGAGAATTGACAGACTTTGTAGCATTAGCCTTATCATAAAGGTCACAGGCTAAAATTGTCACTTTGTTGTCAGGGCTATAGTCCATTGAAGCAATTCTTAGAGCCTTGAGATCACTGCGGCCGCAGACCTGTTCTTCCAACGCATATCCTGGCACATTTGTAACACTTAGGACCTGTTCAATTTTACAAAGAGCCAGCCTGATGTTTAGCCATTCTCTCATCCCCAGAGCCGGGGGAAAACTCCCAGGTTTTGCAGGATAAAGGGGTTTGGGTCCACGGTCTGTGAATATCTTTACCGTAGAATCCTCCGGGTGGAATATGTAAGACATGTGGCCCTCACTCGTACCCAAAAATCCTTTAAAACATTCTGGAGCTTCACACAGAACTTCTTCAAGGCTTTGGTCACTGGGTTCATGACAAGCCGAGCATAACATCCCTAAAATTGGCATAGGTGTCATTTTTGTTTAATATTCAGGGGGGTTATCATGTACAGTCTTAAACAGGTATTGTTCAGCGGCTTTATAAGGGGCCTTAACCAACCCAAACCGTGAGAAACAGTAACAGGTTGACCTGACACATGGTCACTTACTCAACCCTGGGCATGCACCCTTCTACATGACATAGGGTCATAAATCATTACATAGGGTCATAAATCAGGCTTGGGTCATCAATCATTAACGGCCTGTCAAAGGGACCCTTACTCACCCCATAGCCCCCACCTAACCAGGCTTGTCTATCAGGCTTGGGTCATCAATCATTAACGGCCTGTCAAAGGGACCCTTACTCACCCCATAGCCCCCACCTAACCAGGCTTGTCTATCAGGCTTGGGTCATCAATCATTAACGGCCTGTCAAATGGACCCTTACTCACCCCATAGCCCCCACCTAACCAGGCTTGCCTGACCAGAAGACATGCACACGTCATCACTACATAGGGTTCATATAGAGTTCACATAGGTTCACATAGGGTCATCAATCAAAATTTTGACCCGTGACATCTACTTTATTCTCTCTAGTGAGTCCTCCAGATCAGAGGCAGTAGGGATGACCAGGGATGTTCTCTGTTTAGTGAGTCCAATAGATCAGAGGCAGTAGGAATGACCAGGGATGTTCTCTGTTTAGTGAGTCCAATAGATCAGAGGCAGTAGGAATGACCAGGGATGTTCTCTGTTTAGTGAGTCCTCCAGATCAGAGGCAGTAGGAATGACCAGGGATGTTCTCTGTTTAGTGAGTCCTCCAGATCAGAGGCAGTAGGGATGACCAGGGATGTTCTCTGTTTAGTGAGTCCTCCAGATCAGAGGCAGTAGGGATGACCAGGGATGTTCTCTGTTTAGTGAGTCCTCCAGATCAGAGGCAGTAGGGATGACCAGGGATGTTCTCTGTTTAGTGAGTCCGTCAGATCAGAGGCAGTAGGGATGACCAGGGATGTTCTCTGTTTAGTGAGTCCGTCAGATCAGAGGCAGTAGGGATGACCAGGGATGTTCTCTGTTTAGTGAGTCCGTCAGATCAGAGGCAGTAGGGATGACCAGGGATGTTCTCTGTTTAGTGAGTCCAATAGATCAGAGGCAGTAGGGATGACCAGGGATGTTCTCTGTTTAGTGAGTCCGTCAGATCAGAGGCAGTAGGGATGACCAGGGATGTTCTCTGTTTAGTGAGTCCTCCAGATCAGAGACAGTAGGGATGACCAGGGATGTTCTCTGTTTAGTGAGTCCTCCAGATCAGAGGCAGTAGGGATGACCAGGGATGTTCTCTGTTTAGTGAGTCCTCCAGATCAGAGGCAGTAGGGATGACCAGGGATGTTCTCTGTTTAGTGAGTCCGTCAGATCAGAGGCAGTAGGGATGACCAGGGATGTTCTCTGTTTAGTGAGTCCAATAGATCAGAGGCAGTAGGGATGACCAGGGATGTTCTCTGTTTAGTGAGTCCGTCAGATCAGAGGCAGTAGGGATGACCAGGGATGTTCTCTGTTTAGTGAGTCCTCCAGATCAGAGACAGTAGGGATGACCAGGGATGTTCTCTGTTTAGTGAGTCCTCCAGATCAGAGGCAGTAGGGATGACCAGGGATGTTCTCTGTTTAGTGAGTCCTCCAGATCAGAGGCAGTAGGGATGACCAGGGATGTTCTCTGTTTAGTGAGTCCTCCAGATCAGAGACAGTAGGGATGACCAGGGATGTTCTCTGTTTAGTGAGTCCTCCAGATCAGAGACAGTAGGGATGACCAGGGATGTTCTCTGTTTAGTGAGTCCAATAGATCAGAGGCAGTAGGGATGACCAGGGATGTTCTCTGTTTAGTGAGTCCTCCAGATCAGAGACAGTAGGGATGACCAGGGATGTTCTCTGTTTAGTGAGTCCAATAGATCAGAGGCAGTAGGGATGACCAGGGATGTTCTCTGTTTAGTGAGTCCTCCAGATCAGAGACAGTAGGGATGACCAGGGATGTTCTCTGTTTAGTGAGTCCAATAGATCAGAGGCAGTAGGGATGACCAGGGATGTTCTCTGTTTAGTGAGTCCTCCAGATCAGAGGCAGTAGGGATGACCAGGGATGTTCTCTGTTTAGTGAGTCCAATAGATCAGAGGCAGTAGGGATGACCAGGGATGTTCTCTTGATAAGTGTGGGAATTTTCCTGTCCTGCTTAGCATTCAAAGTGAAATGAGTGTTTTTGGTTGTCAGGAAAATGTACGGAGAAATAAGTACATTAATTTCATTAGGAATGTGATAAAGTAAAAGTATAAAGTTGTCAAAAAATTAAAATGGTAAAGTAAAGTACAGATACCTAAAAAAATATACTTAAGTAGTACTTTGATGTACTTTTTACCTAATTACACCACTAGACTCCATACCAAGCTTGACAAATGGGAATTGCTTAATTCCAATTCCAACATTTATATAAATTAATGTCATTACATTCAAATTTCAAAATTTCTGTTAATCCCTCTCCAGAATTGAATAAACAGTTTAAAAGATGGCCCAAGCCCTTAATGAGCTCTTGGTAACCTAGTCCCAGATCTGTTACCAATGCCAAAGCAAACTTCATTGCTGTAGGCATAACAATGATTGACAAGGAGTTGGCATGACAACACAAAAACAGACTGGCACTCAGGATACTTGAATGTGTATCAGAAGATTGAGTCATGTGACCAAGGTTTTGGACCTTGAGTTGGTTTGAATCAGATTGATAGAGCACTATTCAGCTTTACTATAATGTTATGTCTCCATCTAGTGGTTGATTTGAGGTAGTGCAATCTGATAGTGAATGTTGCCCTGGAGACATCTACTGGTGAATTTGAGGAAGTGCAGCTATACTGTAGAAATACCAATTTGGTTTCAAATCAAATCAAATCAAAGTTTATTTGTCACCTGCAACTGGTACCTTACAGTGAAATGCTTACTGACAGGCTCTAACCAATAGTGCAAAAAAGGTATTAGGTGAACAATAGGTAGGTAAAGAAATAAAACAACAGTAAAAAGACTACTATATACAGTAGAGGGGCTATATACAGTAGAGAGGTTATATACAGTAGAGAGGCTATATACAGTAGAGGTTATATACAGTAGAGAGGCTATATACAGTAGAGAGGCTATATACAGTAGAGATTATATACAGTAGAGAGGTTATATACAGTAGAGAGGCTATATACAGTAGACAGGCTATATACAGTAGAGGTTATATACAGTAGAGGTTATATACAGTAGAGAGGCTATATACAGTAGAGAGGCTATATACAGTAGAGAGGCTATATACAGTAGAGGCTATATACAGTAGAGGTTATATACAGTAGAGAGGCTATATACAGTAGAGAGGCTATATACAGTAGTGAGGCTATATACAGTAGAGAGGCTATATACAGTAGAGAGGCTATATACAGTAGAGAGGCTATATACAGTAGAGAGGCTATATACAGTAGAGAGGTTATATACAGTAGAGAGGCTATATACAGTAGAGGCTATATACAGTAGAGGCTATATACAGTAGAGAGGCTATATACAGTAGAGGCTATATACAGTAGAGAGGTTATATACAGTAGAGAGGCTATATACAGTAGAGGCTATATACAGTAGAGAGGTTATATACAGTAGAGAGGCTATATACAGTAGAGAGGCTATATACAGTAGAGGCTATATACAGTAGAGAGGATATATACAGTAGAGAGGTTATATACAGTAGAGAGGCTATATACAGTAGAGAGGCTACATACAGTAGAGAGGCTATATACAGTAGAGAGGCTATATACAGTAGAGAGGCTATATACAGTAGAGAGGCTATATACAGTAGAGAGGGGGGGCACACAATGCAAATCGTCCGGGTAACCATTTGTTTACCTGTTCAGGAGTCTTATGGCTTGGGGGTAAAAACTGTTGAGAAGCCTTTTTGTCCGAGACTTGGCACTCCGGTACCGCTTGCCATGCGGTAGCAGAGAGAACAGTCTATGGCTGGGGTGGCAATTTTTCGTGCCTTCCTCTGACACCGCCTGGTGTAGAGGGTCCTGGATGGCAGGCAGCTTTGCCCCAGTGATGTACTGGGCCGTACACACTACCCTCTGTAGTGCCTTGCGGTCGGAGGCCGAGCAGTTGTCATACCAGGCTGTGATGCAACTAGTCAGGATGCTCTCGATGGTGCAGCTGTAAAACCTTTTGAGGATCTGAGGACCCATGCCAAATCTTTTTAGTTTCCTGAGGGGGAACTCTCTCTCTCACACACACACACCTCTCTCTCTCACACACTCTCTCTCCTCTCTCTCGCTCTCTCTCTCTCACACACACACACACACACACACCTCTCTCTCTCTCTCTCTCTCTCTCTCTCTCACACCCTCTCTCTCTCACACACCCTCTCTCTCTCACACACACCTCTCTCTCTCTCTCACACACACCTCTCTCTCTCTCTCACACACACACACACCTCTCTCTCTCTCTCACACACACCTCTCTCCCCTCTCTCTCTCTCTCTCACACCTCTCTTTCTCACACACGTCTCTCTCTCTCTCTCTCTCTCTCACACACCCCCTCTCTTTCTCACACACACCTCCTCTCTCTCTCTCACACCTCTCTCTCTCTCTCTCTCTCTCTCACACACACACCTCTCTCTCTCACACACCTCTCTCTCTCACACACACCTCTCTCTCTCTCTCACACACACCTCTCTCTCTCTCTCACACACACACACCTCTCCTCTCTCTCTACACACACCCTCTCCTCCCTCTCTCTCTCTCTCTCACACCTCTCTTTCTCACACACACCGTCTCTCTCTCTCTCTCTCTCTCTCACACACCCCTCTCTTTCTCACACACACCTCTCTCTCTCTCACACCTCTCTCTCTCTCTCTCTCTCTCTCTCTCACCACACACACAGGCCTCTCTTTTCTCACACCCACTCTCTCTCTCTCTCACACATCACACCTCTCTCTCTCTCTCTCTCTCTCTCTCACACACACCTCTCTCTCTCACACACACTCTCTCTCTCTCTCTCTCTCACACACACACACACACACATCTCTCTCTCTCTCTCTCACACCTCTCTCTCTCACACACCTCTCTCTCTCTCACACACCTCTCTCTCACACACACCTCTCTCTCTCACACACACACTGTAGAGAGGCTATATACAGTAGAGAGGCTTTATACAGTAGAGAGGCTATATACAGTAGAGAGGATATATACAGTAGAGAGGCTATATACAGTAGAGGGGTTATATACAGTAGAGGTTATATACAGTAGAGAGGCTATATACAGTAGAGAGGCTATATACAGTAGAGAGGTTATATACAGTAGAGGTTATATACAGTAGAGAGGCTATATACAGTAGAGAGGCTATATACAGTAGAGAGGTTATATACAGTAGAGGTTATATACAGTAGAGAGGCTATATACAGTAGAGAGGCTTTATACAGTAGAGAGGCTATATACAGTAGAGAGGCTATATACAGTAGAGAGGCTATATACAGTAGAGAGGCTATAAACAGTATAGGTTATATACAGTAGAGAGGCTATATACAGTAGAGAGGCTATATACAGTAGAGAGGCTATATACAGTAGAGAGACTATATACAGTAGAGAGGCTATATACAGTAGAGAGGCTATATACAGTAGAGAGGCTATATACAGTAGAGAGGCTATATACAGTAGAGGCTATATACAGTAGAGAGGCTATATACAGTAGAGAGGCTATATACAGTAGAGGGGTTATATACAGTAGAGGTTATACAGTAGAGAGGCTATATACAGTAGAGAGGCTATATACAGTAGAGAGGCTATATACAGTAGAGGTTATATACAGTAGAGAGGCTATATACAGTAGAGAGGCTATATACAGTAGAGAGGCTATATACAGTAGAGAGGCTATATACAGTAGAGAGACTATATACAGTAGAGAGGCTATATACAGTAGAGAGGCTATATACAGTAGAGAGGCTATATACAGTAGAGGCTATATACAGTAGAGGCTATATACAGTAGAGAGGCTATATACAGTAGAGGCTATATACAGTAGAGAGGTTATATACAGTAGAGAGGCTATATACAGTAGAGGCTATATACAGTAGAGAGGTTATATACAGTAGAGAGGCTATATACAGTAGAGAGGCTATATACAGTAGAGGCTATATACAGTAGAGAGGATATATACAGTAGAGAGGTTATATACAGTAGAGAGGCTATATACAGTAGAGAGGCTACATACAGTAGAGAGGCTATATACAGTAGAGAGGCTATACAGTAGAGAGGCTATAGCAGTAGAGAGGCTATATACAGTAGAGAGGGGGGGCACACAATGCAAATCGTCCGGGTAACCATTTGTTTACCTGTTCAGGAGTCTTATGGCTTGGGGGTAAAAACTGTTGAGAAGCCTTTTTGTCCGAGACTTGGCACTCCGTACCGCTTGCCATGCGGTAGCAGAGAGAACAGTCTATGGCTGGGGTGGCAATTTTTCGTGCCTTCCTCTGACACCGCCTGGTGTAGAGGTCCTGGATGGCAGGCAGCTTTGCCCCAGTGATGTACTGGGCCGTACACACTACCCTCTGTAGTGCCTTGCGGTCGGAGGCCGAGCAGTTGTCATACCAGGCTGTGATGCAACTAGTCAGGATGCTCTCGATGGTGCAGCTGTAAAACCTTTTGAGGATCTGAGGACCCATGCCAAATCTTTTTAGTTTCCTGAGGGGGAACTCTCTCTCTCACACACACACACCTCTCTCTCTCACACACTCTCTCTCTCTCTCTCTCTCTCTCTCTCTCAGCCTCACGCACATCACACACACACACACACACACACACACACACACCACACACACACACACACCTCTCTCTCTCTCTCTCCTCACACACCTCTCTCTCTCACACACCTCTCTCTCTCACACACACCTCCTCTCTCACACCACACACCTCTCTCTCTCTCACACACACACCTCTCTCCTCTCTCTCTCTCTCATCTCTCACACCTCTCTTTCTCACACACAACGTCTCTCTCTCTCTCTCTTTCTCACACAACACCTCTCTCTCTCTCACACCTCTCTCTCTATCTCACACACACACCTCTCCTTTCTCACCACACACCCTCTCTCTCTCTCTCTCTCACACACACCTCTCTCTCTCTCTCTCACACACACCTCTCTCTCTCACACACGCTCTCTCTCTCTCTCACACACACACACACATCTCTCCTCACACACACAACCTCTCTCTCTCTCTC
>NW_022265396.1:0-7500 GCF_002021735.2 Oncorhynchus kisutch
CCTCTCCTGTCCACTGTCTCTCCCCTCTCCTTTCCGCTGTCTCTCACTCCTCTCCTATCCGCTGTCTCTCTCCCCTCTCCTGTTCACTGTCTCTCTCCCCTCCCTGTTCACTGTTTCTCTCTCCCCTCTCCTTTCCGCTGTCTCTCTCTCCTCTCCTGTTCACTGTCTCTCTCCCCTCTCCTGTTCACTGTCTCTCTCTCCCTCTCCTGTTCACTGTCTCTCTCCCCTCTCCTTTTCCGCTGTCTCTCTCCCCTCTCCTGTCCACTGTCTCCCTCCCCTCTCCTGTTCACTGTCTCTCTCCCCTCTCCTGTCATGTCCTCTCCGCCCCTCTCCCCTCTCACTGTTCACTGTCTCTCCCCCTCCCTTCCCGCTGTCTCTCTCCCCTCTCCTGGCCACTGTCTCTCACTCTCTCCTTTTCCGCTGTCTCTCTCCCCCTCTTCT
The DNA here is from genome assembly GCF_002021735.2 of Oncorhynchus kisutch. Taxonomy (NCBI): domain Eukaryota; kingdom Metazoa; phylum Chordata; class Actinopteri; order Salmoniformes; family Salmonidae; genus Oncorhynchus; species Oncorhynchus kisutch. The sequence continues at coordinate 442 of NW_022265396.1, forward strand.
GTTCACTGTCCTCTCTCTCCCCTCTCCTGTCCACTGTCTCTCTCCCCTCTCCTGTCCATTGTCTCTCTCTCGTCCCCTTTCCACTGTCTCTCTCCCTCTCCTGTCCACTGTCTCTCCCTCTCCTTTCCACTGTCTCTCCTCTCCTTTCCACTGTCTCTCTCTCTCCTGTCCACTCTCTCTCTCCCCTCTCCTGTCCGCTGTCTCTCTCTCCTCTCCTTCCCTCTCTCTCTCCCCCTCCTGTCCACTGTCTCTCTCTCCTCTCCTTTCAACTCTCTCTCTCTCCCCTCTCCTTTCCACTGTCTCTCTCTCTCCCCTCCTGTCCACTCTTTCTCTCTCCTCTCCTTTCCACTGTCTCTCTCTCTCTACTTTCCACTGTCCTCTCTCCTCTCCTGTCCCACTGTCTCTCTCTCTCTTTTCCACTGTCTCTGCTCTCCTTTCCACTGTCTCTCTCTCCTTTCCACTGTCTCTCTCTCTCCTCTCTTTTCCACTGTCTCTCTCTCCCTCCTCTCATTTCCACTGTCTCTTCCTCCTCTCCTTTCCACCGTCTCTCTCTCTCCTTTCCACTGTCTCTGCTCTCCTTTCCACTGTCTCTCTCCCCTCTCCTTTCCACTGTCTCTCTCCCCTCTCCTGTTCACTGTCTCTCTCCCCTCTCCTGTTCACTGTCTCTCTCCCCTCTCCTGTCCACTGTCTCTCTCCCCCTCTCCTTTCCGCTGTCTCTCACTCCTCTCTTTCCTTTCCGCTGTCTCTCTCTCTCCCCTCTCCTGTTCACTGTCTCTCTCCCCTCTCCTGTTCACTGTCTCTCTCCCCCCTCTCCTTTCCGCTGTCTCTCACTCCTCTCCTGTTCACTGTCTCTCCTCCCCTCTCCTGTTCACTGTCTCTCTCCCCTCTCCTGTTCACTGTCTCTCTCCCTCTCCTTTCCGCTCTCTCTCCCCTCTCCTTTCCGCTGTCTCTCTCCCCTCTCCTTTCCTCCACTGTCCTCTCCCTCTCCTGTTCCGTCTCTCTCTCCCCTCTCCTGTTCACTGTCTCTCTCCCCTCTCCTGTCCACTGTCTCCCCCTCTCCTTTCCGCTGTCTCTCACTCCTCTCCCTTTCCGCTGTCTCTCTCCCTCTCCTGTTCACTGTCTTCTCTCCCCTCTCCCTTTCCGCTGTCTCCTCACTCCTCTCCGTCACTGTCTCTCTCCCCTCTCCTGTCCACTGTCTCCCTCCCCTCTCCTGTTTCACTGTCTCTCTCCCCTCTCCTGTTCACTGTCTCTCACCCTCTCCTGTTCACTGTCTCTCTCCCCTCTCCTTTCCGTGTCTCTCTCCCTCCTCCTGTCCACTGTCTCTCACTCCTCTCCTTTCCGCTGTCTCTCTCCCCTCTTCTGTTCACTGGTCTCTTCTCCCCTCTCCTGTCCACTGTCTCTCTGCCCTCTCCTGTCATTTGTCTCTCTCGTCCCCTTCCACTGTCTCTCTCCCTCTCCTGTCCACTGTCTCTCCCTCTCCTTTCCCACTGTCTCTCCTCTCCTTTCCACTGTCCTCTCTCTCCTGTCCACTTCTCTCTCTCCCCTCTCCTGTCCGCTGTCTCTCCTCCTCCTCTCCTTTCCACTCTTCTCTCTCCCTCCTGTCCACTGTCTCTCTCTCCTCCTCCTTTCAACTCTCTCTCTCTCCCCTCTCCTTTCCACTGTCTCTCTCTCTCTCCCCTCCTGTCCACTCTTCTCTCTCCTCTCCTTTCCACTGTCTCTCTCTCTCTACTTTCCACTTCTCTCTCTCTCCTCTCCTGTCCACTGTCTCTCTCTCTCTTTCCACTGTCTCTGCTCTTCCTTTCCACTGTCTCTCCTCTCCTTTCCACTGTCTCTCTCTCCTTCTCTTTTCCACTGTCTCTCCCTCCTCTCATTTCCCACTGTCTCTTCCTCCTCTCCTTTCCACCGTCTCTCTCTCTCCTTTCCACTGTCTCTGCTCTCCTTTCCACTGTCTCTCTCCCCCTCTCCTTTCCACTGTCTCTCTCCCCTCTCCTGTTCACTGTCTCTCTCCCCTCTCCTGTTCACTGTCTCTCTCCCCTCTCCTGTCCACTGTCTCTCCCCTCTCCTTTCGCTGTCTCTCACTCGTCTCCTTCCGCTGTTCTCTCTCCCCTCTCCTGTTCACTGTCTCTCTCCCCTCTCCTGTTCACTGTCTCTCTCCCCTCTCCTTTCCGCTGTCTCTCACTCCTCTCCTGTTCACTGGTCTCTCTCCCCTCTCCTGTTCACTGTCTCTCCCCTCTCCTTTCCGCTGGTCTCTCTCCCCTCTCCTGTTCACTGTCTCTCTCCCCTCTCCTGTTCACTGTCCTCACCCCTCTCCTGTTCACTGTCTCTCTCCCCCTCTTTTCCGCTGTCTCTCTCCCCTTCCTGTCCACTGTCTCTCCACTCCTCTCCTTTCGCTGTCTCTCTCCCCTCTTTCTGTTCACTTGTCTCTCTCCCCTCTCCTGTCCACTGTCCACTGTCTCTCTCCCCTCTCCTGTCCATTGTCTCTCTCTCGTCCCTTTCCACTGTCTCCTCCCCTCTTCCTGTCCACTGTCTCTCCCTCTCCTTTCCACTGTCTCTCCTCTCCTTTCCACTGTCTCTCTCTCTCCTGTCCACTCTCTCTCTCCCCTCTCCTGTCCGCTGTCTCTCTCTCCTCTCCTTTCCACTCTCTCTCTCTCCCCTCTCCTTTCCACTGTCTCTCTCTCTCCCCTCCTGTCCACTCTTTCTCTCTCCTCTCCTTTCCACTGTCTCTCTCTCTACTTTCCACTGTCTCTCTCTCCTCTCCTGTCCACTGTCTCTCTCTTTCCTTTCCACTGTCTCTGCTCTCCTTTCCACTGTCTCTCTCTCCTTTCCACTGTCTCTTCTCTCCTCTCCTTTCCACTGTCTCTCCTCCTCTCATTTCCACTGTCTCTTCCTCCTCTCCTTTCCACCGTCTCTCTCTCTCCTTTCCACTGTCTCTCTCCCCTCTCCTGTCCACTGTCTCCCTCCCCTCTCCTGTTCACTGTCTCTCTCCCCTCTCCTGTTCACTGTCTCTCTCCCCTCCCCTTTCCGCTGTCTCTCTCCCCTCTCCTGGCCACTGTCTCTCACTCCTCTCCTTTCCGCCGTCTCTCTCCCCTCTTCTGTTCACTGTCTCTCTCCCCTCTCCTGTCCACTGTCTCTCTCCCCTCTCTGTCCATTGTCTCTCTCCTCGTCCCCTTTCCACTGTCTCTCTCCCCTCTCCTGTCCACTGTCTCTCCCCTCTCCTTTCCACTGTCTCTCCTCTCCTTTCCACTGTCTCTCTCTCTCTGTCCCACTCTCTCTCTCCCCTCTCCTGTCCGCTGTCTCTCTCTCCTCTCCTTTCCACTCTCTCTCTCCCCTCCTGTCCACTGTCTCTCTCTCCTCTCCTTTCACTCTCTCTCTCTCCCCTGTCCTTTCCACTGTCTCTCTCTCCCCTCCTGTCCACTCTTTCTCTCTCCTGCTCCTTTCCACTGTCTCTCTCTCTCTACTTTCCACTGTCTCTCTCTCCTCTCCTGTCCACTGTCTCTCTCTCTCTTTCCACTGTCTCTGCTCTCCTTCCACTGTCTCTCTCTCCTTTCCACTCTTTCTCTCTCCTCTCCTTCCACTGTCTCTCTCTCTCTACTTTCCACTGTCTCTCTCTCCTCTCCTGTCCACTGTCTCTCTCTCTCTTTTCCACTGTCTCTGCTCTCCTTTCCACTGTCTCTCTCTCCTTTCCACTGTCTCTCTCTCCTCTCCTTTCCACTGTCTCTCCCTCCTCTCCTTTCACTGTCTTCTGCTCTCCTTTCCACTGTCTCTCTCCCCTCTCCTTTCCACTGTCTCTCTCCCCCTCTCCTGTTCAACTTGTCTCTCTCCCCTCTCCTGTTCACTGTCCTCTCTCCCCTCTCCTGTCCACTGTCTCTCCCTCTTCTTTCCGCTGTCTCTCACTCCTCTCCTTTCCGCTGTCTCTCTCCCCCTCTCCTGTTCACTGTCTCTCTCTCCCTCTCCTGTTCACTGTCTCTCTCCCCTCTCCTTTCCGCTGTCTCTCACTACTCTCACTGTTTCACTGTCTCTCTCCCCTCTCCTGTTCATGTCTCTCTCCCCTCTCCTGTTCACTGTCTCTCTCCCCTCTCCTTTCCGCTGTCTCTCTCCCCTCTCCTGTCCACTGTCTCCCTCCCCTCTCCTGTTCACTGTCTCTCTCCCCTCTCCTGTTCACTGTCTCTCTCCCCTCTCCTGTTCACTGTCTCTGTCCCCTCTCCTTTCCACTGTCTCTCTCCCTCTCCTGTTCACTGTCTCTCTCCCCTCTCCTGTTCACTGTCTCTCTCCCCTCTCCTGTTCACTGTCTCTCTCCCTCTCCTGTTCACTGTCTCTCTCCCCCTCTCCTTTTCCACTGTCTCTCTCCCCTCTCCTGTTCACTGTCTCTCTCCCCTCTCCTGTTCACTGTCTCTCTCTCCTCTCCTGTCCAATCTCTTCAGTGCCCTCTCCGTTCCACTGTCTCTCTCCCCCTCCTTTCACTGTCTCTCCCGACTCCTGTCCACTGTCTCTCTCTCCTCCCCTCTCCTGTCCACTGTCTCTCTCTCCTCTCCTGTCCACTGTCTCTCTCCCCTCTCCTGTCCACTGTCTCTCTCCTCCCCTCTCCTGTCCACTCTCTCTCTCCCCTCTCCTTTCCACTGTCTCTCTCCCTCTCCTGTTCACTGTCTCTCTCTGTCCCTCTCTCCCCTCTCTCTGTTCACTGTCTCTCTCCCCTCTCCTGTCCACTGTCTCTCCCCTCTCCTTTCCGCTGTCTCTCACTCCTCTCCTATCCGCTGTCTCTCTCCCCTCTCCTGTTCACTGTCTCTCTCCCCTCTCCTGTTCACTGTTTCTCTCCCCTCTCCTTTCCGCTGTCTCTCACTCCTCTCCTGTTCACTGTCTCTCTCCCCTCTCCTGTTCACTGTCTCTCTCCCCTCTCCTGTTCACTGTCTCTCTCCCCTCTCCTTTCCGCTGTCTCTCTCCCCTCTCCTGTCCACTGTCTCCCTCCCCTCTCCTGTTCACTGTCTCTCTCCCCTCTCCTGTTCACTGTCTCTCTCCCCTCTCCTGTTCACTGTCTCTCTCCCCTCTCCTTTCCGCTGTCTCTCTCCCCTCTCCTGGCCACTGTCTCTCACCCTCTCCTTTCCGCTGTCTCTCTCCCCTTCTGTTCACTGTCTCTCTCCCCTCTCCTGTCCACTGTCTCTCTCCCCTCTCCTGTCCATTGTCTCTCTCTCGTCCCCCTTTCCACTGTCTCTCTTCCCCTCTCCTGTCCACTGTCTCTCCCCTCTCCTTTCCACTGTCTCTCCTCTCCTTTCCACTGTCTCTCTCTCTCCTGTCCCACTCTCTCTCTCCCTCTCCTGTCCGCTGTCTCTCTCTCCCTCTCCTTTCCACTCTCTCTCTCCCCTCCTGTCCACATGGTCTCTCTCTCCTCTCCTTTCAACTCTCTCTCTCTCCCCTCTCCTTTCCACTGTCTCTCTCTCTCCCCTCCTGTCCACTCTTTTCTCTGCCTCTCCTTTCCACTGTCTCTCTTCTCTCTACTTCACTGTCTCTCTCTCCTCTCCTGTCCACGTCTCTCTCTCTCTTTTCCACTGTCTCTGCTCTCCCCTTTCCACTGGTCTCTCTCTCCTTTCCACTGTCTCTCTCTCCTCTCTTTTCCACTGTCTCTCCCTCCTCTCATTTCCACTGTCTCTTCCTCCTCTCCTTTCAACCGTCTCTCTCTCTCTCTTTCCACTGTCTCTGCTCTCCTTTCCACTGTCTCTCTCCCCTCTCCTTTCCACTGTCTCTCTCCCCTCTCCTGTTCACTGTCTCTCTCCCCCTCTCCTGTTCACTGTCTCTCTCCCCTCTCCTGTCCACTGTCTCTCTCCCTCTCCTTTCCGCTGTCTCTCACTCCTCTCCTTTCCGCTGTCTCTCTCCCCTCCTCCTCCTGTTCACTGTCTCTCTCCCCTCTCTGTTCACCTGTCTCTCTCCCTCTCCTTTCCGCTGTCCTCCTCACCTCCTCTCCTGTTCACTGTCTCTCTCCCCTCTCCTGTTCACTGGCTCTCTCTCCCTCTCCTGTTCACTGGTCTCTCTCCCCTCTCCTTTCGCTGTCTCTCTCCCCCTCTCCTTTCGCACTGTCTCTCTCCCCTCTCCCTGTTCACTGTCTCTCTCCCCTCTCCTGTTCACTGTCTCTCTCCCCTCTCCTGTCCACTGTCTCTCCCCTTCTCCTTTCCGTCTGTCCTCTCACTCCTCTCCTTTCCCGCTGTCTCTCTCCTCCCCCCTCCTGTTCAACTGTCTCTCTCCCCTCTCCTTTCCGCTGTCTCTCACTCCTCTCCTGTTCACTGTCTCTCTCTCCTCTCCTTCCTGTCCACCTGTCCTCCCTCCCCTCTCCTGTTCACTGTCTCTCTCCCTCTCCCCTCTCCTGTCACTGTCCTCTCACCCCTCTCCTGTTCACTGTCTCTCCTCCCCTCTCCTTTCCGCTGTCTTCCGTCCCTCTCTCCTCCCCTCTCCTGTCCACTGTCCTCTCACTCCTCTCCTTTCCCGCTGTCTCTCTCCCCTCTTCTGTTCACTGTCTCTCTCCCCTCTCCTGTCCACTGTCTCTCTCCCCCCCTCTCCTGTCCATTGTCTCTTCTCGATCCCCTTTCCACTGTCTCTCTCCCCTCTCCTGTCCACTGTCTCTCCCCTCTCCTTTCCACTGTCTCTCCTCTCTTTCCACTGTCTCTCTCTCTCCTGTCCACTCTCTCTCTCCCCTTCCTGTCCGCTGTCTCTCTCTCCTCTCCTTTCCACTCTCTCTCTCCCCTCCTGTCCACTGTCTCTCTCTCCTCTCCTTTCAACTCTCTCTCTCTCCCCTCTCCTTTCCACTGTCTCTCTCTCTCCCCTCCTTCCACTCTTTCTCTCTCCTCTCCTTTCCACTGTCTCTCTCTCTCTACTTTCCACTGTCTCTCCTCTCCTCTCTGTCCACTGTCTCTCTCTCTCTTTTCCACTGTCTGTCTCTGCTCTCCTTTCCACTGTCTCTCTCTCCTTTCCACTGTCTCTCTCTCCTCTCTTTTCCACTGTCTCTCCCTCCTCTCATTCCACTGTCTCTTCTCCCTCCTCTCCTTTCCACCGTCTCTCTCTCTCCTTTCCACTGTC
>NW_022265396.1:12500-13932 GCF_002021735.2 Oncorhynchus kisutch
GTTGGTGTCATTTTATTATTTACTTCAGGATGTGAAAAACCTTCCATATTAAATCACTTCCTGAATGAGTGAATAGAAAGTGTTCCCGAACCCTGTAAGAGACAGGAGCCGGGAGGCAGAAGGGTCAGTGAAGAGGGTGTGCAAAGTGATGACGTATATTACCGTTGCCTCATTTACGGTTAGGGACAGCAGGGATTCTGGTCACCATAATGGGTTGTGGCAGGACTCGGCAAATGATGAGGGCAGTCACTGGGTACTGCCTCACCCTTCACTGAAACGACTTATTAGAGTAAGTCATAAACACGTCTTTATTCCACAGCGTAGGGGGAGCATGAGTAAGGTTCTTTCAGGGAAATCATTTTTCATATTCAACCTTATGAGTGCCAGCCTCGTCTCATTAGATACATGACACCTGAGTTGCCATCCTTAGATAAATGAACTCCACCTCCAATTTGCCAAGCTCTGACAGAGAAGCTTCAGGTGAGTTTTCCCTAAGGCGTTTTTCCATTGACGTAGCATCGGCCTACTGAACAAACCCCTGAGGGAAACTCAAGGCTTCTTGACAGACGACCTGTCCTTCCATCAGTATTGTGAGAAATGACCTCTCACAAGAACCCGGGCTTCCTACGCTCTGCTAAACGGAAGACAACGCCACTACACCCTCCGTTTGACTCTCCTTCTTCCTGCCCTTTTCATGTCTCCAACAACACACATTAGCCGTGGAAAACTGCGAGCTACACTGTACCCGTCTACATCAAAGCCTCTGACCGGGAAGGCCCCGTCGCTCCTCTCCCTCCTCCGTCTTCAGCCTTTTAATCACAATTTAGTCACGCTCAGCCTTAATGAAAGGCCCCTCTCTGATTCACGGGCGTCCAATCTACTGCCTGACCAAAAAGCCTTGCATCCCTCTCGCTCTTTCAAGACAGGGGGCCTTTATAGAGAGTAACAGGCGGGGAGCGTTGCCTGAGCACACGATGCCTGGGAGGTGTCCCAGGAGATAATGAGTTTATGTTCCCAGAGTGAAGAGACAGAAAGAGTGGGAGAGAATCCCTTAGAAGTCTCCGGTGGGAAAATATGTACTAGATGAGGTGTACAGTAAGTACGGACTATCGAGAGGGTGTATTAGTAAGTCATTGGGACTGGATGATAATTATGTTTGTGAAGGCGATTATAAGAACTTACATAATAGTCCTCTGTTGGTCTCTGTGAGAGAACGCTAGAGAAACAACCTCTGCTTCTTGTCTGTGATTTTAACTAATGTAATCCAGAGTGGGGCAGCGTTCTAAGGCACTGCATCTCAGTCACCCTGGTTTGATTCCAGGTTGTATCACAATCGGCCGTGATTGGGAGTCCAATAGGGCGGCGCACAATTGGTCCTACAACCGTCCGGGTTTGGCCGGTGTAGGCCTGTCATTGTAAATAAGAATTTGTT
>NW_022265397.1:2500-13929 GCF_002021735.2 Oncorhynchus kisutch
GACAAGAGAGAGAGAGAGAGAGAGAGAGAGAAAGAGAGAGAGAGAGAGAGAGAGGGAAATAGAGATATAAAAGAGAGAGAAAAGTAAGAGTAATGATGGAAGGTGACAGAAGTCCCTCCACTGTTCTACTCTCTCACCTTCCTCACCCCTCCTCATCATGACTGTCCTGGCCTTGTCCCAACAGCTGAAACAATGTCCCCAAACAGACTTCACTTCTCCCCCTCTGTCTCCCCTCTGTCTCCTATGACCAATCCAGCCACCGACCCTAGCCATAGAAAAGAGGCCAGTGGAGTCAGGAGATTTCACAGGGCTGGAGGCTGAACTGAAGAACAGGCTGGAGGAATGGGGGAGAGGTATGCAATGACCCATGCAGTCCCCTGAGTCTTCAAATACTGCCATTAACATCCAGCCATATGTTGTTACACACAGACACACAGACTGTCTGGAGTTACAGACACTTCCTCTCTGCAGCTCAGTCAACTGAAAACACCATCCATCCCCTCCTAACCACGCACTGCAAACACCTAGAAGCACAGACTGTCTGGAATCACAGACACTTCCTCTCTGCAGCTCAGTCAACTGAAAACACCATCCATCCCCTCCTAACCACGCACTGCAAACACCTAGAAGCACAGACTGTCTGGAATCACAGACACTTCCTCTCTGCAGCTCAGTCAACTGAAAACACCATCCATCCCCTCCCTAACCACGCACTGCAAACACCTAGAAGCACAGACTGTCTGGAATCACAGACACTTCCTCTCTGCAGCTCAGTCAGCTGAAAACACCATCCCATCCCCTCCTAACCACGCACTGCAAACACCGAGAAGCACAGACTGTCTGGAGTTATGCTGAACCTTTCCCACTATGAATACCAGGATAACTGAGGGACAGACAGTGTGGTGAAGAAGGAGCCAACAGCACCTCTTTAACCTCAGGAGGCTGAAGAAATTCAGCTCGGCCCCTAACTTCTACAGATGCACCATTGAGAGCATCCCTGTCATGCTGTATCACCGCCTGGTATTGCAATCGCACAGTCCACAACCGCAGGAGACATGTGAGATGGTGAGGTCAGCCTAACGCATCACCGGGGGCACACTGCCTGCCCTCCAGGACAACTACAGCCCCCGGTGTCACAGGAAGGCCAAGGATATCATTAAGGGACCTCAGCCACCCAATCCAAGACCTGTTCACCCCGCTATCATCTAGAAGGCAAGGTCAGTACAGGTGCATCAAAGCTGGAACCAAGATACTGAAAAACAGCTTCTATCTCAGGCCATCAGACTGTTAAATAGTTCAGGGGCAGGGTACTGGGGGGAGGCCAGTACCCTACATTGAACATTAGTCACTGTTACTAGCCTCCCCCCAGTACCCTGCCCTGAACCTTAGTCACTGTTACTAGCCTCCTCCCAGTACCCTGCCCTGAACCTTAGTCACTGTTACTAGACTCCCCCCAGCTACCCTGCCCTGAACCTTAGAGCCTGTACTAGCCTCCCCCTAGTACCCTGCCCTGAACCTTAGAGCCTGTTACTAGCCTCCCCCCAGTACCTGCCCTGAACCTTAATCACTGTTACTAGCCTCCCCCCAGTACCCTGCCCTGAACCTTAGTCACTGTTTACTAGCCTCCTCCCAGTACCCTGCCCTGAACTTAGTCACTGTTACTAGCCTCCCCCCAGTACCCTGCCCTGAACCTTAGTCACTGTTATTAGCCTCCCCCAGTACCCTGCCTGACCTTAATCACTGTTACCACCCTCCCCCAGTACCCTGCCCTGAACCTTAATCACTGTTACCACCCCTCCCCCCAGTACCCTGCCTGAACCTTAGTCACTGTTACTAGCCTCCTCCAGTACCCTGCCCTGAACCTTAGTCACTGTGTACTAGCCTCCCCCCAGTACCGCTGCCCTGAAACCTTAGTCAACTGTTACTAGCCTCCTCCAGTACCCGCTGCCCTGAACCTTAGTCACTGTTACTAGACTCCCCCAGTACCCTGGCCCTGAACCTTAGAGCCTGTTACTAGCCTCCCCCTAGTACCCTGCCCTGAACCTTAGAGCCTGTTACTAGCCTCCCCCCAGTACCCTGCCCTGAACCTTAATCACTGTTACTAGCCTCCCCCCAGTACCCTGCCCTGAACCTTAGTCACTGTTACTAGCCTCCTCCCAGTACCCTGCCCTGAACCTTAGTCACTGTTACTAGCCTCCCCCCAGTACCCTGCCCTGAACCTTAGTCACTGTTATTAGCCTCCCCCCAGTACCCTGCCCTGAACCTTAATCACTGTTACCACCCTCCCCCCAGTACCCTGCCCTGAACCTTAATCACTGTTACCACCCTCCCCCCAGTACCCTGCCCTGAACCTTAGTCACTGTTACTAGCCTCCTCCCAGTACCCTGCCCTGAACCTTAGTCACTGTTACTAGCCTCCCCCCAGTACCCTGCCCTGAACCTTAGTCACTGTTATTAGCCTCCCCCCAGTACCCTGCCATGAACTATAGTCACTGTTACCACCCTCCCCCAGTACCCTGCCATGAACCTTAGTCCACTGTTACAAGCCTCCCCCAGTGCCCCTGCCCTGAACCTTAGTCACTGTTACCACCCTCCCCCCAGTACCCTGCCCTGAACCTTAGTCACTGTTATTAGCCTCCACCCCAGTACCCTGCCCTGAACCTTAGTCACTGTTACTAGCCTCCCCCCAGTACCCTGCCCTGAACCTTAGTCACTGTTACTAGCCTCCCCCAGTACCCCTGGCCCTGAACCTTAGTCACTGTTACTAGCCTCCCCCCAGTACCCTGCCCTGAACCTTAGAGCCCTGCTGCCCTGTGAACATAGAGTCCTTGAACACTGGTGACTTGAATAATGTTTCCATACTGTTTAAAACCCACGTTAGACTGTATTCCTAGTGATGGCTCACCCATACTGTTTAAAACCCACGTTAGACTGTATTCTAGCGATGGCTCACCATACTGTTTAACCCCGTTAGACTGTATTCTAGCGATGGCTCACCATACTGTTTAACCCACGTTAGACTGTATTCTAGCGATGGCTCACCATACTGTTTAACCCACATTAGACTGTATTCTAGCGATGGCTCACCATACTGTTTAACCCACGTTAGACTGTATTCTAGCGATGGCTCACCATACTGTTTAACCCACGTTAGACTGTATTCTAGCGATGGCTCACCATACTGTTTAACCCACGTTAGACTGTATTCTAGCGATGGCTCACCATACTGTTTAACCCACGTTAGACTGTATTCTAGCGATGGCTCACCATACTGTTTAACCCACGTTAGACTGTATTCTAGCGATGGCTCACCATACTGTTTAACCCACGTTAGACTGTATTCTAGCGATGGCTCACCATACTGTTTAACCCACGTTAGACTGTATTCTAGCGATGGCTCACCATAAACCCACGTTAGACTGTATTCTAGCGATGGCTCACCATACTGTTTAACCCACGTTAGACTGTATTCTAGCGATGGCTCACCATACTGTTTAACCCACGTTAGACTGTATCTAGCGATGGCTCACCATACTGTTTAACCCACGTTAGACTGTATTTCTAGCGATGGGCTTCCCAATACCTGTTTAACCCACGTTAGACTGTATTCTAGCGATGGCTCACCTACTGTTTAAACCCACGTTAGACTGTCTTCTAGCGATGGCTCACCATACTGTTTAACCCACGTTAGACTGTATTCTAGCGATGGCTCACCTACTGTTTAAACCCACGTTAGACTGTATTCTAGCGATGGCTCACATATACTGTTTAACCCACGTTAGACTGTATTCTAGCGATTGGCTCACCCATCCTGTTTAACCCACGTTAGACTGTATTCTAGCGATGGCCTCACCATACTGTTTAACCCACGTTAGACTGTATTTCTAGCGATGGCTCACCATACTGTTTAACCCACGTTCGACTGTATTCTAGCGATGGCTCCACCATACTGTTTATAAAACCCACGTTAGACTGTATTCTAGCGATGGCTCACCATACTGTTTAACCCACGTTAGACTGTATTCTAGCGATGGCTCACCATACTGTTTAAACCCACGGTTAGACTGTATTCTAGCGATGGCTCACCATACTGTTTAACACACGTTAGACTGTATTCCATAGGCGAGGGCTCACATACTGTTTAACCCACGTTAGACTGTATTTCTAGCGATGGCTTCACCATACTGTTTTTAACCCACGTTAGACTGTATTCTAGCGATGGCTCACCATACTGTTTAACCCACGTTAGACTGTATTCTAGCGATTGGCTCACCATACTGTTTAACCCACGTTAGACTGTATTCTAGCGATGGCTCACCATACTGTTTAACCCACGTTAGACTGTATTCTAGCGATGGCTCACCATACTGTTTAACCCACGTTAGACTGTATTCTAGCGATGGCTCACCATACTGTTTAACCCACGTTAGACTGTAATTCTAGCGATGGCTCACCATACTGTTTAACCCACGTTAGACCTGTATTCTAGCGATGGCTCACCATACTGTTTAACCCACGTTAGACTGTATTCTAGCGATGGCTCACCATACTGTTTAACCCACGTTAGACTGTATTCTAGCGATGGCTCACCATACTGTTTAAACCCACGTTAGACTGTATTCTAGCGATGGCTCACCATACTGTTTAACCCACGTTAGACTGTATTCTAGCGATGGCTCACCATACTGTTTAACCCACGTTAGACTGTATTCTAGCGATGGCTCACCATACTGTTTAACCCACGTTAGACTGTATTCTAGCGATGGCTCACCATACTGTTTAACCCACGTTAGACTGTATTCTAGCGATGGCTCACCATACTGTTTAACCCACGTTAGACTGTATTCTAGCGATGGCTCACCATACTGTTTAACCCACGTTAGACTGTATTCTAGCGATGGCTCACCATACTGTTTAACCCACGTTAGACTGTATTCTAGCGATGGCTCACCATACTGTTTAACCCACGTTAGGACTGTATTCTAGCGATGGCTCACCATACTGTTTAACCCACGTTAGACTGTATTCTAGCGATGGCTCACCATACTGTTTAACCCACGTTAGACTGTATTCTAGCGATGGCTCACCATACTGTTTAACCCACGTTAGACTGTATTCTAGCGATGGCTCACCATATTGTTTAAAACCCACGTTAGACTGTATTCTAGCGATGGCTCACCATACTGTTTAACCCCACGTTAGACTGTATTCTAGCGATGGCTCACCATACTGTTTAACCCACGTTAGACTGTATTCTAGCGATGGCTCACCATACTGTTTAACCCACGTTAGACTGTATTCTAGCATGGCTCACCATAACTGTTACACCACGTTAGACTGTATTCTAGCGATGGCTCACCAATACTGTTTAACCCACGTTAGACTGTATCTAGCGATGGCTCACCATACTGTTTACACCCACGTTAGACTGTATCTTAGCGATGGCTCACCATACTGTTTAACCCACGTTAGACTGTATTCTAGCGATGGCTCACCATACTGTTTAACCCACGTTAGACTGTATTCTAGCGATGGCTCACCATATTGTTTAACCCACGTTAGACTGTATTCTAGCGATGGCTCACCATACTGTTTAACCCACGTTAGACTGTATTCTAGCGATGGCTCACCATACTGTTTAACCCACGTTAGACTGTATTCTAGCGATGGCCCAGAGAACATGTTAGTATCTGGATTATGTGTGTATTGTTTTCATTGCTAGGTATTACTGCTGGAGCTACGAACACAAACATTTAGCTGCACCTACGATAACATCTGCTGCCCTGTGTCTGTACGGAACAGGGTGCGATGTGGGACAGAACCCAGCTGTAGATATGTGATTGGGAACAGCAGGAAGTAGTGGAGCACCTGTGTTCAGCAGTGAGTCATAACACACACACATTGTGTGTGCGTGTGTGTGTCTGACAGACGCTCTTGGTTTAACTTAAGATGTTTTACCTCTCTCTCTCTCTCTCTCTCTCTCTCTCTCTCTCTCTCTCTCTCTCTCTCTCCCCTCTCTCTCTCTCCTCTCTCTCTCTCTTCTCTCTCTCGCTCTCCTCTCTCTCTCTCTCTCTCTCTCTCTCCTCTCTCTCTCTCTCTCTCTCTCTCTCTCCTCTCTCTCTCTCTCTCTCTCTCTCTCCTCTCTCTCTCTCAAATCAATTTCAATTCAAGGGGCTTTATTGACATATGAAACATATGTTAACATTGCCAAAGCAAGTAAAGTAGATAATATGCAAAAGGAAGCAGTCATGTTTTCCAGTCCCCTCCCAGATTGGTTGATTTCAGGAGGCCAATATAATAGAGTCAAATAAATCCACCTCTACCCTATTAGAGTACAGTACCCCCCCGCCCCCCCCCATTTCCTGTAGCTCTCGTCCTGTTGCCAGAGGTCGGAGGTCGGAGGTCCACTCCTTGCCACGCCCAGATAGTGTTTCATTTCTGTATCATATAAACATGGCAGTATGATATCACAGTTGGTGCTCTCTGAGCAGAGAGATTCTCCCTCAACACAGAGCAAAGACATGTCTGACACAAGAGGGAACTGACATGATCCTCCTACAGGTATCACATACACACACACACACACACAGAACACACACACACACACAGAACACACACACACACACACAGAACACACACACCCAGAACACACACACACACACAGAACACACCCACATGTGTATATGGATGACTGACAGCAAGAACGTGAGCTCTATAGTTTGTGTGTGTGTTATGTGTGCGTGCGCGTGTGTGTGTGTATGTGTGTGTGTGTATGTGTGTGTGTGTGTGTGTGTGTTGCAGGGTAATGAAGGACAGCGACCACCCGAGCCACTGCCTGTTCACCCTGCTATCATCCAGAAGGCGAGGTCAGTACAGGTGCATCAAAGCTGGGACCGAGAGACTGAAAAACAGCTTCTATCTCAAGGCCATCAGACTGTTAAACAGCCACCACTAACATTGAGTGGCTACTGCCAACACACTGTCAATGACACTGACTCAACTCCAGCCACTTTAATAATGGAAAAAGTGATGTAATAAATATATCACTAGTCACTTTAAACAATGCCACTTTATATAATGTTTACATACCCTACATTACTCATCTCATATGTATATACTGTACTCTATACCATCTACTGCATCTTGCCTGTGCCGCACGGCCATCACTCATCCATATATTTATATGTACATACTCTTATTCATTCCTTTACACTTGTGTGTATAAAGGTAGTTGTTGTGAAATTGTTAGATTACTTGTTAGATATTACTGCACGGTCGGAAACTACAAGCACCAGCATTTCACTACACACACATTAACATCTGCTAATCATGTGTATGTGACCAATACAATTTGATTTGATTTGATTTGACACAAACACACTCACTCACACACAAACCCACACGCACACACTTTCAAACACTGTAACAAACATATATTTAGAGTGTTTCCCACATTCTATAAAGTCAACTCCCTCTTTCTCTCTGTCTCTGAGTGTTTGTTCATTCTCTGTAGCTCTGCTGCTTCTCTCCTCCTGCTCCACTGTCTCTCCCTGCATCCCTGGAGACGTCTCCCCAGCGCTGACCTCTCTCGCCTGGGGAAGCTGGCTCCTTGCCCACTCCCTCCCCTGGCCCTCCCTTCTCCTCCCCTATTGGCTCGCTCACACCTCCAGGGTTTGGCAGCGGCCCAGGGCCCTGCCCAGCCCTGATAGCCCAGCTCCCCACTTCCTCTCTCTGGGCACGCCAGCCCTCGAGGTAGGTGGGCGGTGGAGGGAGGCTGGAGGCTTGTGGAGGGAGACTGTGCCCCCCCCCCCCCCACACACACACAGGCGATGTTAGATATACTGGGTTGACCCCCCCCCCCCCCCCATCACACACACAGGAGATGTGATATATACTGGGTTGACCCCCCCCCTCCCTCACACACACAGGAGATGTGATATATACTGGGTTGACCCCCCCTCCCTCACACACACAGGAGATGTGATATATACTGGGTTGCCCCCCCCCCCCCCCCTCACAGGAGATGTGATATATACTGGGCTGACCCCCCCCTCACACAGGAGATGTGATATATACTGGGTTGACCCCCCCCCCCACACAGGAGATGTGATATATACTGGGTTGACCTCCCCCCCTCTCACACAGGAGATGTGATATATACTGGGTTGACCCCCCCCCCCTCACACAGGAGATGTGATATATACTGGGTTGACCCCCCCCCCCCCCCTCACAGGAGATGTGATATATACTGGGTTGACCCCCCCCCCCCCTCACACAGGAGATGTGATAGATACTGGGTTGACCCCCCCCTCACACACAGGAGATGTGATATATACTGGGTTGACCCCCCCCCCCCCTCACAGGAGATGTGATATATACTGGGTTGACCCCCCCCCCCCCCCTCACACAGGAGATGTGATATATACTGGGTTGACCCCCCCCTCAACTCTTCACTCTGCTTCCCACAGATATGACTTCACCAATCACTGCAGTACCTTTCCTGTGTGCTGACACCACACACACACGCACGCACGCACGCACGCACGCACACACACACACCACACACACACACACACACACACACACACACACACACACACACACGCACAGCACGCACGCAGCCTAGACAACCAGGCCTTTTCATTGATCAAATGTGAGATAATTTACTGCAGTGGTTGCAGAAGTGGGAGGCAGAGAGAAGAGAGAGTGTGTTACTCTGTGTGTGTGTGTGTGTGTGTGTGTGTGTGTGTGTGTGTGTGTTGTGTGTGTGTGTGTGTGTGTTTGTAGGTGTTTCTGTGTGTGTGTGTGTGTGTGTGTGTGTGTGTGTGTGTGTGTGTGTGTGTGTTTGTAGGTGTTTCTGTGTGTGTTTGTCAGTGTTTCTGTGTGTGTGTGTGTGTGTGTGCTTGTCTGTGTTTCTGTGTGTGTGTGTGTGTGTGTGTGTGTGTGTGGGTGTGTTTTCTGCGTTCTCGCTCTGTGTTAGTAGGGGGGATATCTTCGCCAGCTGAATCCAGATTGATGACTACACGGCCCAGCGGCGGCAGCGTCTGGTAAACGTTGGCCTGCAGAGAACACCATCCCCCGCTGGTCACTAATGGTACAGCCCTGGAGATGCTTCTGGACTGGAACCAAGGACCGGACCATCCAACCGTGGCAGGAATAGAGGGGGGGTGAGTGGCTAGCTGGCATATCATGGGCAGAGGTAGGGTTGAGGTGGGTAAGAGGTGGGTTATTGGGCAGTAATGATAGCTGGTCTAGGTAGTCAGGTGGGTTCAGGTGGGGAGAGGCAGTAATAGATAGCTGGTCTAGGTAGACAGGTGGGCAGAGGCAGTAATGATAGCTGTCTGGGTAGACAGGTGGGTAGAGGCAGTAATGATAGCTGGTCTGGGTAGAACAGGTGGGTAGAGGCAGTAATGATAGCTGGTCTAGGTAGACAGGTGGGGAGAGGCAGTAATGATAGCTGGTCTGGATAGACAGGTGGGGTAGAGGCAGTAATGATAGCTGATCTAGGTAGACAGGTGGGTAGAGGCAGTAATGATAGCTGATCTAGGTAGACAGGTGGGTAGAGGTGGGTTAATGGGGCAGTAATGATAGCTGGTCTGGGTAGACAGGTGGGTAGAGGCAGTAATGATAGCTGGTCTAGGTAGTCAGGTGGGTTCAGGTGGGGAGAGGCAGTAATGATAGCTGGTCTAGGTAGACAGGTGGGCAGAGGCAGTAATGATAGCTGGTCTGGGTAGACAGGTGGGCAGAGGCAGTAATGATAGCTGGTCTAGGTAGACAGGTGGGCAGAGGCAGTAATGATAGCTGGTCTGGGTAGACAGGTGGGTAGAGGTAGTAATGATAGCTGGTCTAGGTAGTCAGGTGGGTTCTGGTTGATGCAGTTGTGCTGCTCTACAGAACATTGAACACTGACTGCCCAGGAACACTACTGAAGGAAGGCAGACAAGGACGAATAAAATACTTGAAATAGTGTAGTATAATAGTGTAGTATAATAGTGTAGTAATAGTGTAGTATACAGTAGTTAGTGTAGTATAATAGTGTAGTATAATAGTGTAATATAATAGTGTAGTATAATAGTGTAGTATAATAGTGTAGTATAATAAGTGTAATACAATAGTGTAGTATAATAGTGTAGTATAATAGTGTAGTATAATAGTGTAGTATAATAAGTGTAATACAATAGTGTAGTATAATAGTGTAGTATAATAGTGTAGTATAATAGTGTAGTATAATAGTGTAGTATAATAAGTGTAATACAATAGTGTAGTATAATAGTGTAGTATAATAGTGTAGTATAATAGTGTAGTATAACAGTGTAGTATAATAGTGTAGTATAATAGTGTAGTATAACAGTGTAGTATAATAGTGTAGTATAATAAGTGTAATACAATAGTGTAGTATAATAGTGTAGTATAATAGTGTAGTATAATAGTGTAGTATAATAGTGTAGTATAATAGTGTAATATAATAGTGTAGTATAATAGTGTAATACAACAGTGTAGTATAATAGTGTAGTATAATAAGTGTAATACAATAGTGTAGTATAATAGTGTAGTATAATAGTGTAGTATAATAGTGTAGTATAATAGCATAGTGTATAGTGTAGTATAATAGTGTAGTATAATAGTGTAGTATAATAGTGTAGTATAATAGTGTAATATAATAGTGTAGTATAATAGTGTAATATAATAGTGTAGTATAATAGTGTAGTATAATAGTGTAGTATAATAGTGTAGTATAATAGTGTAGTATAATAGTGTAGTATAATAGTGTAGTATAATAGTGTAATATAATAGTGTAGTATAATAGTGTAATACAACAGTGTAGTATAATAGTGTAGTATAATAAGTGTAATACAATAGTGTAGTATAATAGTGTAGTATAATAGTGTAGTATAATAGTGTAGTATAACAGTGTAGTATAATAGTGTAGTATAATAGTGTAGTATAATAGTGTAGTATAATAGTGTAGTATAATAGTGTAGTATAATAGTGTAATACAACAGTGTAGTATAATAGTGTAGTATAATAGTGTAGTATAATAGTGTAGTATAACAGTGTAGTATAATAGTGTAGTATAATAGTGTAGTATACCAGTGTTAGTATAATAGTTGTAGTATAATAAGTGTAATACAATAGTGTAGTATAATAGTGTAGTATAAAGTTGTAGTATAATAGTGTAGTATATATAGTGTAGTATAATAGTGTAATATAATAGTGTAGTATAATAGTGTAATACAACAGTGTAGTATAATAGTATAGTATAAATAAGTGTAATACAATAGTGTAGTGTATAATGTAGTATATAGTGTTAGTATAATAGTGTAGTATAATAGTGTAGTATAATAGTGTAGTATAATAGTGTAGTATAATAGTGTAGTATAATAGTGTAATATAATAGTGTAGTATAATAGTGTAATATAATAGTGTAGT
>NW_022265398.1:0-2500 GCF_002021735.2 Oncorhynchus kisutch
ACGTTAAGGTCTACCCCTTTTCGGCGCATGTGACTATTACATCTGATTTGCTTTGATTTTCTGTATACCATAGTTCCCTTCAAACTGCCAGGCATTTTGCTCACAGACGGACCACTAATTAAGCAGACAGGAGTTCCATGTGACAGAATCTAACAAAGGATAAGTGTGTTTGGTTGTGTGTGTGATAGCGTGTATTTGCGTGCTTACCCGTATGTGTGTGTCAGTGTGCAAGATGGATGACCTCTGATCGTGGATTTGCTACCAAGGGGACACTCCAAACTGCAATATTCTCTGCTTTTCTGAAACATGGCTCTCTGACAAGATACCACCAATGGCTATCCAACTCCATGGATTCTCCATTCACTGTGTGGACAGGGCAGTGGAGCCGGGGAAATCAAGGGGGGAGGGGTTTGCCTCTTCATCAACAACAACTGGCGCGCTGACTGGAGCACGGTGGAAGTGTCGACCCATTGTTCACCCATCTTGGAATACCTGATAGTCAAATGATGACCCTTCTGCCTCCCGAGGGAGTTTTCAGCTGTTATTGTGACTGTTGCAAACATTCCACCTCAGGACAAGAACAATAACAAGCTGACACTTATCGAACTATACGAGGCGATAACCAAGTAGGAAAACATCCAGTGGCTGCTTTTCTGGTTGCCGGCGATTTTAATTCCACGTCACTAGGACACGATGCCCAACTTCCATCAACATGTCTCCCTCGGCACTAGGGATGATATAGTCCTGGACCACTGTTATTCTATCCACAAGCAAGCATACAAGGCTCTCCCTTGTCCGCCATTAGGCAAATCAGATCATGACTCCGTACTCCTGCTTCCTGTTTACAAGCAGAAGCTCAAACAGGAAATACCCGTGACTTGCTCCGGTGAGAAATGGTCACCAGAATCAGAGATTATTCTACAGGACTGCTTTAATAGCGCTGATTGGAATATGTTTCAGTACTTAGATGATAACATCAACAAGATAACCACCTCCGTCAGTGGCTTCATTAGGAAATGCAAGGTTCGCTGCTTCCCCAATCAGAAGCCCTGGACACTGAGGTTGGCGATAACCTTAAGGATAGGGGTGCCGCACACAGGGCTATCGCAGACAACCCTGAGGCTACACTGAGGACAGGAACAACTACAATAAGTCCCACTATGACCTCCGCAAAGTCATCAAATGAGCAAAAGGATAATATGTGACCCGATTCAGGAAACTAGGCATATGCCGCAAGTTACGACTTTTTGGACAGAAATGCCTTTTCGAACATGTGAACTTTTATGTGCCTTAATAACAAACTTGTATGCCATCTGTAAATACGAATAAAAAATGTAAATTACGAGCCTTGTTGGTTAAGCCACAGAAAAAGTTAGCAACCTTCCCACTAGCCATGATTGGCTGAGATAATGAGTGGACTGGACATGCTGAGAGAGGAGTTCGGATTGGTCTGCCATATTGAAGACATCTGTCTATTTGAACTCCTCAGTCTGTGTTGGTAATCCTGTCGAATGCAGCTTAAAAAAATGTATTATGTAGTGGAGCTGCATAAGTGTTGCTCTCCATTTTCTGGAGGATCAAGTTTTGAAATCAGTGGAATTAGAGTATGATAGCTAAAGAGATGGAGAAAACACCTGTCTCCGGGTTACATCTTCAAACTAAGGGCAACAGTGGTATGGCATTTCTGACAGGGAGACGCGTCCATGATGCATGTTGATGTATACAGGTAAGATAAACTGGCGTTAGCTAGCTACAGTTTCCGATATTACACATATCTAATTTGACAGAAAGTGGTTTCATTTCAAGCTAAAGTGTACTGTTAGCTAGCTATCTAACGTTAGGTGGCTGGCTCCCTAGCTGACGTTATTATTTGTTTCCCGGAGCCGTTTGCTTTTCTAATTAGAGCCTAATGTTAGCTAACATTAGCTAACATTGGACCTGGTTGGTTAGCTCTCAGCACTGTGGCATTGTTACCACTTTGTTCATTGTTATTTAACTAGCTAATGTTATCTGTCTGGCTCGTTAGCTAACGTTACGTGACGTGTGTGATCTTAAACGTTGTTTACCTAGTTAGGTACATTGTTTACCTAGCTAGCTAGCCGGGGCGGCAGTGTGTTTACCTAGTTAGGTACATTGTTTACCTAGCTAGCTTGCCGGGGCGGCAGTGTAGCCTAGTGGTTAGAGCATTGGACTAGTAACCGAAAGGTTGCAAGTTCAAATCCCCGAGCTGACAAGGTACAAAATCTGTCGTTCTGCCCTTGAACAGGCAGTTAACCCACTGTTCCTAGGCCGTCATTGAAAATAAGAATTTGTTCTTAACTGACTTGCCTAGTAAAATAAAGGTAAAAAAAAAAAAAAAGCTAAAGTGTACTGTTAGCTAGCTAGCTAACGTTAGCTGGCTGGCTCCCTAGCGGACGTTATTATTAGTTTCTAGTTAGAGTCTAATGTTAGGCAGTGTTGTCACTTTGTTCATTGTTGGTTAACTAGCTAACGTTATCTG
>NW_022265398.1:7500-13895 GCF_002021735.2 Oncorhynchus kisutch
CCTTGAATGAGTGTCCAAACATTTGACTGGTACTGTATATATAAAACACAGGAAAATCACGCTGTTGACTGCACTGAGCCTTTAACCATTAGGAAGACAGACCCAACACGGACCTTAAATCAGTTTCAAGGAACAACTTCATGCTACTCTGAGAAAGTACATTCCACCTCCATAGCCTGAGATCTCACACCATTAACCCACCCTCCTCTCCCCTGAAAAATGATCAAAAGAGATAGGCAGCCTTTGAAATATTCAACTCTAACCTGGCACTGGCCTCTATGTATTTCAGGAAAAGTCTCTTCACTCCTGTCTGAAAGCACAGCTTTAAGAGAGGGAAAGAGGGATGGTATGAGAGAGGGATGGAGGGATGTCATGTAAGAGAGAGTTCCAGGAAAAACAACTACTTTTCCTTCCCAAAACACACCAAAAAGAAAGACAAATGGGTGTTAGAATAAAGCCCAAAACTAGTTCTGAGACGTTGATATGCTGAGGCTATTTGTCAACCAATCAGATCCAAGGTTTGTGGAGTTACGGAAAAGTCACATGAGTGAGATACTGTAGTTCTGCAAGAACGTGTGTGGTATGTGTGTGTATGCGTGCATGTGTGTGAGAGTGAAAGAGAGAGGTAGCGAGAGAGATGAGAGTGTGTGTGTGTATGTGTGAATGAATGTGTGTACGTGTTTCTGTCTGTTTGTGTGTGTTTGTGTAAATATGATTTTGTGCAGATTTGAAGCCATAACATCAGCGGTTGCCAAACTAGGGGTCATGACTGGCTGACATGAAAATGGGGAATTCTCTAAATCCTGGTAAAAAAAATATATAATAACAATTCTAGTATAATATCATCTTTGTCTCTCAAAAACATTGTAATGTGGTTCATCTGATTGAAAATGATTCAAATATAAAAGTAAAAATTCAACTAGAGAGCACCCTGGGATTGTGGGAAAAGACCACATTCCAACGGTGAATGGTGAGGCCTGCAACACTATCAAACCACACACTATTGCCGAGACTTTGATGTGTGGGGATGCTCATATCAACACCTCTGTCAGATAACACCGTGAAACTAAGAATTGATGCTATAACTAGCAATCAAGGGGAAACTGACTGAACGACTCAAAAACTCCCCATCGTATGCTCTCCCAATGGATGTTAGCTGTGAGGGCCGAGATGCCCATGCATAGACTTTTGTTTGCTACTTGTTGGGGGATGCTACTCACAAGGACAAATCATTCTGTCTCACGATTCCCCATGTTCACTGTGCTGTGTGGCTTTATTGACGAAAAACAGATTCCATGGGATCGAATGGTGGGATTTTGCACAGATGGGGCTCTATCTATCCCGGGACGGCGGGCAGGCCTCTGCACTCTAGTTATGAATGCCATATGGATGCATTGTATTATACACCCACTGAGCTATAATGGATACACCGAAAGCAACTGGTGCCAAAAGAGCTGGGAGCAAAACTCAGAGATACGCAGCAGGTAACTTCAATTGGAAACTATATACATTGCGCACACCTGTTAAAAAAACTATGTGGGATCAGAGCATGACAATGTTCTACTTCACACTGAGGCCTGGTGGTTATCGAGTGGGAGTGTTGAGAGAGGAACTGTTGTCATTTGTAATGGATGTAAAAAACAGACTCTGTTGACTTTGAAAATAAAACGTGTCTCCTTGCCTATGTAACATACATATTTAGGAAACTGAGAGAACTGAACGCAAGCATGCAGGGGAAATACAACAACAATTATACAGATGAGTGACCGAATCATCAAAACGCATTCACGGGTCACTATGGAGGAGGTTTGGTTCCTGACTCAAAGGGAATACCCTGCCATCTCCCTCCGAGCATTACAACTCATGGTACACTGATTCAGTGCTCTCGTCTGCATTAAAAACAAATATCGGTCCAAGTTGAATGTGAAAGAAGAGATGAGGTGTGCACTGTCGACCACGCCCCCTGACTTTGAGAAGCTCTGACAGGACATCAAGCCACACCCATCTCATTAGTGGAGGTGAGATAAGAGAAATGATCCCAGACTAATCTGCAGTTGACTGTCATGAAAGGATGAAGAGCGATAGGGAGAGGAGGATATGAGAGAAGAGAGAGGAGAGAGAGGGAGATGAGGAGATGAGAGGAGGAAAAGGAGAAGAGAGGAGAGAGAGAGAGAGAGAGAGAGAGAGAGAGAGAGGAAGAGGAGGAGATGAGAGATAGGGAGAGGAGGATATGAGAGGAGAAGTGAGGACAGTGAAGTCCGCTAGCTTTAATACAATGACTGGTCTTTCTCAACCATAGCACAACAGAGGTGAGGGTGCGTGTGTGTTTGAGTGTTTACGATGCAGAACCTGACCCTAGTAAGCATAACAGCTCTCCATATGCAGCTGTCCCATGGAACAGGCATGACTCTCACATATACAAACCTAACCAGTTAACCTGTCCACCCCCCCCCCCCCCCCACACACAGACCCCAAATCCACACCATATCAGCCTGTAACCCAACACTATCTCCATTATGCCACTGTCCTGTGACTCTGCAGATAATCCACTGCCAGTTTACTATCACCAGAGCAATGAGTGACCAGACAGGGTTAGTTAAACAAAAAAAACACTCTCATCTCTTCTGACCTGGATCAAATGGAGCAGCTGCATCCCCCACTTTCAAAATGGTGGTGAAAATGTATGTGTTTTCACCCCCACTTTTTTACCAGGGAGCTATCAGGATCCATTGGGTCATTTGTCATTTTCAATGATTAGTAATGTTGTGCTGTTGTTATATTTGCATCGTTGTTTCATGGTCCGATGTTGTTGGTCCAATGGTGTTGGTCCAATGGTGTTGGTCCAATGGTGTTGCTAAATATCATTGGAGCGGCATGCAACTTGAGCAAATGAATTGTATAATTTCACTTTG
Organism: Oncorhynchus kisutch; assembly: GCF_002021735.2. Taxonomy (NCBI): domain Eukaryota; kingdom Metazoa; phylum Chordata; class Actinopteri; order Salmoniformes; family Salmonidae; genus Oncorhynchus; species Oncorhynchus kisutch. Next base: position 10,413 of record NW_022265398.1, read on the forward strand.
CCTATAAGAACCATGAAGTGCACGGCCCAGGCATGTCTTAGCTTCGCTGTATAACAGCCTCGGACTCAGAGTATTTCATCAGCCTACCAAAGGTTGCAATGAGTAGCTCGCAATTGAAGCGATAATAATCAGTAGGCCTAATATTTGAATCTGTAAAATAATTTTCCTGTTTGCAGGCATTTAACACCCATTCTGCATTTTCCCATCTATTTTCCAATCATCAATCGGTTAAATAACATTGTTCAAATGTTTTCATCATTCAGTTACAAATGCTAACATTTTTGGGTTGAGCCCCCATATGCGAGCACACTGTGGCCGCTTTGCGTTACAATGTACCTGGCTGTGTATGTATGATTAGTATCTTGATAAAACAAACAGCTCTGCTTGCTTGTTAAGTCAGCAATTTATCAGCAATATACCCTCTTTGCATCAAATATTTATGCTGCTGAGACAAGTTCATTTTAAACATTTTCATGGTGACCGGTGCCAAAAAAAGTCCATGTTGGAGGAAATGTGGTACGGTCAATTAATGTTTTTGCTGATAATACACTTTTGTTATTCCTCATACTTCATTAATATTCTGTTTCTTCACGATTTCTTGTAAAAATACAGTGCCTTCAGAAAGTATTCAGACCCCTTGAGTTTTTCCAAATATTGTTACATTAGAGCCTTACTCTAAAATGGATTAAATCATTTTTCCCCCTCATCAATCTACAACACCCCATAATGACAAAGAAAAAGCTGTTTTTAGATTTTATTTGCGAACAGATATATGACATTTACATAAGCATTCAGACCCTTTACTCAGTACTTTGTTGAAGCACATTTAGCAGTGATTACAGCCTCAAGTCTTCTTGGGTATGATGCTACAAGCTTGGCACACCTGTATTGGGGAGTTTCTCCCATTCTTTTTTTGTAGATCCTCTCAAGCTCTGATCCTCTCAAGGATGGATGGGGAGCGTCACTGCACAGCTATTTTCAGGTCTCTCCAGAGATGTTTGATTGGGTTCAAGTCCAGGCTCTTGCTGGGCCACTCAAAGACATTCAGAGACTTGCCCCAAAACCAATCCTGCGTTGTCTTGGCTGTGTGCTTAGGGTCGTTGTCCTGTTGGAACGTGAACCTTTGCCCCAGTCTGAGGTCCTGAGGGTTCTGGAGCAGGTTTTCATCAAGGATATCTCTGTACTTGCTCCGTTTATCTTTCCCTAGATCCTGACTAATGTCCCAGTCCTTGCCTCTGAAAAACATCCCCACAGCATGATGCTGTCACCACCATGCTTCCCTCGTAGAGATAGTGCCTCCAGACGTGACGCTTGGCATTCAGGCCAAAGAGTTCAATCTTGGTTTCATCAGACCAGATAATCTTGTTTCTCATGGTCTGAGAGTCTTTAGGTGCCTTTTGGCAAACTCCCGGTGGGCCGTCATGTGCCTTTTACTGAGGAGTGGCTTCCACCAGGCCATTCTACCATAAAGGCCTGATTGATGGAGTGCTGCAGAGATGGTTGTCCTTCTGGAAGATTATCCTATCTCCACAGAGGAACTCTGGAGCTCTGTCAGAGTGACCATCGGGTTCTTGGTCACCTCCCCGATTTCTCAGCTTGTCAGTGGACAGCTCTAGGAAGAGTCTTGGTGGTTCCCAACATCTTCCATTGAAAATGATGGAGGCCACCGTGTTCTTGGGGACCTTCAATGCTGCAGACATTTTTTGGTACCCTTCCCAGATCTGCGCCTCGACACAATCCTGTCTCGGAGCTCTACGGACAATTCATTTGACCTCATGGCTTGTTTCTTTTTCTCTGACATTCATATACATGTGGGACCTTATAAAGACAGGTGTGTGCCTTTCCAATTTACCACAGGTGGACTCCAATCAAGTTGTAGAAACATCTCAAAGATGATCAATGGAAATAAGATGCACCTGAGCTCAATTTCGAGTCTCATAGCAAAGGCTCTGAATACTTATGTAAATAAGGTATTTACAGCTGAAGTCGGAAGTTTACATATACTTAGGTCATTAGTCATTAAAACTCGTTTTTCAACCACTCACAAATTTCTTGTTAACAAACTATAGTTTTGGCAAATCGGTTAGGAAATCTACTTTGTGCATGACACAATTCATTCTTCCAAAAATTGTTTACAGACAGATTATTTCACTTATCATTCACTGTATCACAATTCCAGTGGGTTAGAAGTTTACAAACACTAAGTTGACTGTGCCTTTAAACAGCTTGGACAATTCCGGAATTATGTAGTGGCTTTAGAAGCTTCTGATAGGCTAATTGACATAATTTGTAACTGTGGATGTATTTCAAGGCCTATCTTCAAACTCAGTGCCTCTTTGCTTGACATCATGGGAAAATCTAAAGAAATCAGACAAGACCTCAGAAAAAGAATTGTAGACCTCCACATGTCTGGTTCATCATTGGGAGCAATTTCCAAACGCCTGAAGGTACCACGTTCATCTGTACAAACAATAGTACGCAAGTATAAGCACCATGGGACACGCAGCCGTCATACCGCTCAGGAAGGAGACACGCTCCGTCTCCTAGAGATGAACGTACTTTGGTGAGAAAAGTGCAAATCAATCCCAGAACAACAGCATAGGACCATGTGAAGATAATGGAGGAAACAGGTACAAAGTATCTATATCCACAGTAAAATGAGTCCTATATCGACATAACCTGAAGGCCGCTCAGCAAAGCCACCGCTCCAAAACAACCTTACAAAAGACAGACTATGGTTTGCAACTGCACATGGGGACAAAGATTGTACTTTTTGGAGAAATGTCCTCTGGTCTGATGAAACAAAAATAGAACTGTTTGGCCATAATGACCATGTTTGGAGGAAAAAGGGGGTGGCTTGCAAGCAAAGAACACCATCTCAACCGTGAAGCACGGGGATGGCAGCATCATGTTGTCTGGGTGCTTTGCTACAGGAGGGAGTGGTGCACTTCACAAAATAGATCATTTTCATGAAGAAGGGAAATTATGTGGATATATTGAAGCAACATCTCAAGACATCATTCAGGAAGTTAAAGCTTGGTCGCAAATGGGTCTTCAAAATGGGCAATGACCGCAAGCATACTTCCAAAGTTGTGGCAAAATGGCTTAAGGACAACAAAGTCAAGGTATTGGAGTGGCCATCACAAAGCCCCGACCTCAATTCTATAGAACTGAAAAAGCATGTGCGAACAAGAGGCCTACAAACCTGACTCAGTTACACCAGCTCTGTCAGGAGAAATGGGCCAAAATTCACCCAACTTATTGTGGGAAGCTTGTGGAAGCATACCTGAAACGTTTGACCCAAGTTAAACAATTTAAAGGCAATGCTACCAAATACTAATTGAGTTTATGTACACTTCTGACCCACTGAGAATGTGATGAAAGAAATAAAAGCTGAAATAAATCATTCTCTCTACTATTATTCTGGCATTTCACATTCTTAAAATAAAGTGGTGATCCTAACTGATCTAAGACAGGGAATTT
>NW_022265400.1:0-13835 GCF_002021735.2 Oncorhynchus kisutch
TCATAAGCTTCATCCTCTCTACCTCTGTCCCCACCTTGCATAAGCTTCTCCTCTCTACCTCTGGTCCCCACCTTCATAAGCTTCATCCCTCTACCTCTGTCCGCACCTTCATAGCTTCATCCTCCCTACCTCTGTCCCCACCATTCATAAGCTTCATCCTCTCTACCTCTGTCCCCACTTCATAAGCTTCATCCTCACCCTCTGTCCCCACCTTCATAAGCTTCATCCTCTACCTCTGTCCCCACCCTCATAAGCTTAATCCTCTACCTCTGTCCCCACCTTCATAAGTTCATCCTCTACCTCTGTCCCCACCTTCATAAGCTTCATCCTCCTACCACTCTGTCCCACCTTCATAAGCTTCATCCTCTCGACCTCTGTCCCCACCTTCATAAGCTTCATCCTCTACCTCTGTCCCCACCTTCATAAGCTTCATCCCTCCTACTCCTCTGTCCCCACCTTCATAGCTTCATCCTCTCTTACCTCTGTCCCCACCTTCATAAGCTTCATCCTCTACCTCTGTCCCCACCTTCATAAGCTTCATCCTCTACCTCTGTCCCCCCCACCTTCATAAGCTTCATCCTCTACCTCTGTCCCCACCTTCATAAGCTTCATCCTCTACCTCTGTCCCCACCTTCATAAGCTTCATCCTCTACTCTGTCCCCACCTTCATAAGCTTCATCCTCTCTACCTCTGCCCCCACCTTCATAAGCTTCATCCTCTACCTCTGTCCCCACCTTCATAGCTTCATCCTCTACCTCTGTCCCCACCTTCATAACTTCATCCTCTATACCCTACCTCTGTCCCCACCTTCATAAGCTTCATCTTCTCTACCTCTGTCCCACCTTCATAAGCTTTTCTACCTCTGTCCCCAAAAAAATAAGCTTCATCTCTACCTCTGTCCCCACCTTCATAAGCTTCATCCTCTACCTCTGTCCCCACCTTCATAAGCTTCATCCTCTACCTCTGTCCCCACCTTCATAAGCTTCATCCTCTACCTCTGTCCCCACCTTCATACTCATCCCTCTCTCTCCACCCTCTTCCCCACCTTCATAAGCTTCATCTCTACCTCTGTCCCCACCTTCATAAGCTTCATCCTCTACCTCTGTCCCCACCTTCATAAGCTTCATCCTCTACCTCTGTCCCCACCTTCATAAGCTTCATCCTCTACCTCTGTCCCCACCTTCATAAGCTTCATCCTCTACCTCTGTCCCCCACCTTCATAAGCTTCATCCTCTACCTCTGTCCCCACCTTCATAAGCTTCATCCTCTCCCTCTGTCCCCACCTTCATAAGCTTCATCCTCTACCTCTGTCCCCACCTTCATAAGCTTCATCCTCTCTACCTCTGTCCCCACCTTCATAAGCTTCATCCTCTACCTCTGTCCCCACCTTCATAAGCTTCATCCTCTACCTCTGTCCCCACCTTCATAAGCTTCATCCTCTACCTCTGTCCCACCCTTCATAAGCTTCATCCTCTACCTCTGTCCCCACCTTCATAAGCTTCATCCTCTACCTCTGTCCCCACCTTCATAAGCTTCATCCTCTACCTCTGTCCCCACCTTCATAAGCTTCATCCTCTACCTCTGTCCCCACCTTCATAAGCTTCATCCTCTACCTCTGTCCCCACCTTCATAAGCTTCATCCTCTACCTCTGTCCCCACCTTCATAAGCTTCATCCTCTACCTCTGTCCCCACCTTCATAAGCTTCATCCTCTACCTCTGTCCCCACCTTCATAAGCTTCATCCTCTCTACCTCTGTCCCCACCTTCATAAGCTTCATCCTCTACCTACCTCTGTCCCCACCTTCATAAGCTTCATCCTCTACCTCTGTCCCCACCTTCATAAGCTTCATCCTCTCTACCTCTGTCCCCACCTTCATAAGCTTCATCCTCTACCTCTGTCCCCACCTTCATAAGCTTCATCCTCTACCTCTGTCCCCACCTTCATAAGCTTCATCCTCTCTACCTCTGTCCCCACCTTCATAAGCTTCATCCTCTACCTCTGTCCCCACCTTCATAAGCTTCATCCTCTCTACCTCTGTCCCCACCTTCATAAGCTTCATCTCTCTACCTCTGTCCCCACCTTCATAAGCTTCATCCTCTACCTCTGTCCCCACCTTCATAAGCTTCATCCTCTACCTCCTCTGTCCCCACCTTCATAAGCTTCATCCTCTACCTCTGTCCCCACCTTCATAAGCTTCATCCTCTACCTCTGTCCCCACCTTCATAAGCTTCATCCTCTACCTCTGTCCCCACCTTCATAAGCTTCATCCTCTACCTCTGTCCCCACCTTCATAAGCTTCATCCTCTACCTCTGTCCCCACCTTCATAAGCTTCATCCTCTACCTCTGTCCCCACCTTCATAAGCTTCATCCTCTACCTCTGTCCCCACCTTCATAAGCTTCATCCTCTACCTCTGTCCCCACCTTCATAAGCTTCATCCTCTACCTCTGTCCCCACCTTCATAAGCTTCATCCTCTACCTCTGTCCCCACCTTCATAAGCTTCATCCTCTACCTCTGTCCCCACCTTCATAAGCTTCATCCTCTACCTCTGTCCCCACCTTCATAAGCTTCATCCTCTACCTCTGTCCCCACCTTCATAAGCTTCATCCTCTCTACCTCTGTCCCCACCTTCATAAGCTTCATCCTCTACCTCTGTCCCCACCTTCATAAGCTTCATCCTCTACCTCTGTCCCCACCTTCATAAGCTTCATCCTCTACCTCTGTCCCCACCTTCATAAGCTTCATCCTCTACCTCTGTCCCCACCTTCATAAGCTTCATCCTCTCTACCTCTGTCCCCACCTTCATAAGCTTCATCCTCTACCTCTGTCCCCACCTTCATAAGCTTCATCCTCTACCTCTGTCCCCACCTTCATAAGCTTCATCCTCTACCTCTGTCCCCACCTTCATAAGCTTCATCCTCTCTACCTCTGTCCCCACCTTCATAAGCTTCATCCTCTCTACCTCTGTCCCCACCTTCATAAGCTTCATCCTCTACCTCTGTCCCCACCTTCATAAGCTTCATCCTCTCTACCTCTGTCCCCACCTTCATAAGCTTCATCCTCTACCTCTGTCCCCACCTTCATAAGCTTCATCCTCTACCTCTGTCCCCACCTTCATAAGCTTCATCCTCTACCTCTGTCCCCACCTTCATAAGCTTCATCCTCTACCTCTGTCCCCACCTTCATAAGCTTCATCCTCTACCTCTGTCCCCACCTTCATAAGCTTCATCCTCTCTACCTCTGTCCCCACCTTCATAAGCTTCATCCTCTACCTCTGTCCCCACCTTCATAAGCTTCATCCTCTACCTCTGTCCCCACCTTCATAAGCTTCATCCTCTACCTCTGTCCCCACCTTCATAAGCTTCATCCTCTACCTCTGTCCCCACCTTCATAAGCTTCATCCTCTACCTCTGTCCCCACCTTCATAAGCTTCATCCTCTACCTCTGTCCCCACCTTCATAAGCTTCATCCTCTACCTCTGTCCCCACCTTCATAAGCTTCATCCTCTACCTCTGTCCCCACCTTCATAAGCTTCATCCTCTACCTCTGTCCCCACCTTCATAAGCTTCATCCTCTACCTCTGTCCCCACCTTCATAAGCTTCATCCTCTACCTCTGTCCCCACCTTCATAAGCTTCATCCTCTACCTCTGTCCCCACCTTCATAAGCTTCATCCTCTACCTCTGTCCCCACCTTCATAAGCTTCATCCTCTACCTCTGTCCCCACCTTCATAAGCTTCATCCTCTACCTCTGTCCCCACCTTCATAAGCTTCATCCTCTCTACCTCTGTCCCCACCTTCATAAGCTTCATCCTCTACCTCTGTCCCCACCTTCATAAGCTTCATCCTCTACCTCTGTCCCCACCTTCATAAGCTTCATCCTCTCTACCTCTGTCCCCACCTTCATAAGCTTCATCCTCTCTACCTCTGTCCCCACCTTCATAAGCTTCATCCTCTACCTCTGTCCCCACCTTCATAAGCTTCATCCTCTACCTCTGTCCCCACCTTCATAAGCTTCATCCTCTCTACCTCTGTCCCCACCTTCATAAGCTTCATCCTCTACCTCTGTCCCCACCTTCATAAGCTTCATCCTCTCTACCTCTGTCCCCACCTTCATAAGCTTCATCCTCTACCTCTGTCCCCACCTTCATAAGCTTCATCCTCTACCTCTGTCCCCACCTTCATAAGCTTCATCCTCTACCTCTGTCCCCACCTTCATAAGCTTCATCCTCTCTACCTCTGTCCCCACCTTCATAAGCTTCATCCTCTACCTCTGTCCCCACCTTCATAAGCTTCATCCTCTACCTCTGTCCCCACCTTCATAAGCTTCATCCTCTACCTCTGTCCCCACCTTCATAAGCTTCATCCTCTACCTCTGTCCCCACCTTCATAAGCTTCATCCTCTACCTCTGTCCCCACCTTCATAAGCTTCATCCTCTACCTCTGTCCCCACCTTCATAAGCTTCATCCTCTACCTCTGTCCCCACCTTCATAAGCTTCATCCTCTACCTCTGTCCCCACCTTCATAAGCTTCATCCTCTACCTCTGTCCCCACCTTCATAAGCTTCATCCTCTACCTCTGTCCCCACCTTCATAAGCTTCATCCTCTCTACCTCTGTCCCCACCTTCATAAGCTTCATCCTCTACCTCTGTCCCCACCTTCATAAGCTTCATCTTCTCTACCTCTGTCCCCACCTTCATAAGCTTCATCCTCTACCTCTGTCCCCACCTTCATAAGCTTCATCCTCTACCTCTGTCCCCACCTTCATAAGCTTCATCCTCTACCTCTGTCCCCACCTTCATAAGCTTCATCCTCTACCTCTGTCCCCACCTTCATAAGCTTCATCCTCTCTACCTCTGTCCCCACCTTCATAAGCTTCATCCTCTACCTCTGTCCCCACCTTCATAAGCTTCATCCTCTACCTCTGTCCCCACCTTCATAAGCTTCATCCTCTCTACCTCTGTCCCCACCTTCATAAGCTTCATCCTCTACCTCTGTCCCCACCTTCATAAGCTTCATCCTCTACCTCTGTCCCCACCTTCATAAGCTTCATCCTCTACCTCTGTCCCCACCTTCATAAGCTTCATCCTCTACCTCTGTCCCCACCTTCATAAGCTTCATCCTCTACCTCTGTCCCCACCTTCATAAGCTTCATCCTCTCTACCTCTGTCCCCACCTTCATAAGCTTCATCCTCTACCTCTGTCCCCACCTTCATAAGCTTCATCCTCTACCTCTGTCCCCACCTTCATAAGCTTCATCCTCTACCTCTGTCCCCACCTTCATAAGCTTCATCCTCTACCTCTGTCCCCACCTTCATAAGCTTCATCCTCTACCTCTGTCCCCACCTTCATAAGCTTCATCCTCTACCTCTGTCCCCACCTTCATAAGCTTCATCCTCTACCTCTGTCCCCACCTTCATAAGCTTCATCCTCTACCTCTGTCCCCACCTTCATAAGCTTCATCCTCTCTACCTCTGTCCCCACCTTCATAAGCTTCATCCTCTACCTCTGTCCCCACCTTCATAAGCTTCATCCTCTACCTCTGTCCCCACCTTCATAAGCTTCATCCTCTACCTCTGTCCCCACCTTCATAAGCTTCATCCTCTCTACCTCTGTCCCCACCTTCATAAGCTTCATCCTCTACCTCTGTCCCCACCTTCATAAGCTTCATCCTCTACCTCTGTCCCCACCTTCATAAGCTTCATCCTCTACCTCTGTCCCCACCTTCATAAGCTTCATCCTCTACCTCTGTCCCCACCTTCATAAGCTTCATCCTCTACCTCTGTCCCCACCTTCATAAGCTTCATCCTCTCTACCTCTGTCCCCACCTTCATAAGCTTCATCCTCTACCTCTGTCCCCACCTTCATAAGCTTCATCCTCTACCTCTGTCCCCACCTTCATAAGCTTCATCCTCTACCTCTGTCCCCACCTTCATAAGCTTCATCCTCTCTACCTCTGTCCCCACCTTCATAAGCTTCATCCTCTACCTCTGTCCCCACCTTCATAAGCTTCATCCTCTACCTCTGTCCCCACCTTCATAAGCTTCATCCTCTACCTCTGTCCCCACCTTCATAAGCTTCATCCTCTACCTCTGTCCCCACCTTCATAAGCTTCATCCTCTACCTCTGTCCCCACCTTCATAAGCTTCATCCTCTACCTCTGTCCCCACCTTCATAAGCTTCATCCTCTACCTCTGTCCCCACCTTCATAAGCTTCATCCTCTACCTCTGTCCCCACCTTCATAAGCTTCATCCTCTACCTCTGTCCCCACCTTCATAAGCTTCATCCTCTACCTCTGTCCCCACCTTCATAAGCTTCATCCTCTACCTCTGTCCCCACCTTCATAAGCTTCATCCTCTACCTCTGTCCCCACCTTCATAAGCTTCATCCTCTCTACCTCTGTCCCCACCTTCATAAGCTTCATCCTCTACCTCTGTCCCCACCTTCATAAGCTTCATCCTCTACCTCTGTCCCCACCTTCATAAGCTTCATCCTCTACCTCTGTCCCCACCTTCATAAGCTTCATCCTCTACCTCTGTCCCCACCTTCATAAGCTTCATCCTCTCTACCTCTGTCCCCACCTTCATAAGCTTCATCCTCTACCTCTGTCCCCACCTTCATAAGCTTCATCCTCTACCTCTGTCCCCACCTTCATAAGCTTCATCCTCTACCTCTGTCCCCACCTTCATAAGCTTCATCCTCTCTACCTCTGTCCCCACCTTCATAAGCTTCATCCTCTACCTCTGTCCCCACCTTCATAAGCTTCATCCTCTCTACCTCTGTCCCCACCTTCATAAGCTTCATCCTCTCTACCTCTGTCCCCACCTTCATAAGCTTCATCCTCTACCTCTGTCCCCACCTTCATAAGCTTCATCCTCTACCTCTGTCCCCACCTTCATAAGCTTCATCCTCTCTATCTCTACCTCTGTCCCCACCTTCATAAGCTTCATCCTCTACCTCTGTCCCCACCTTCATAAGCTTCATCCTCTACCTCTGTCCCCACCTTCATAAGCTTCATCCTCTCTACCTCTGTCCCCACCTTCATAAGCTTCATCCTCTACCTCTGTCCCCACCTTCATAAGCTTCATCCTCTACCTCTGTCCCCACCTTCATAAGCTTCATCCTCTACCTCTGTCCCCACCTTCATAAGCTTCATCCTCTACCTCTGTCCCCACCTTCATAAGCTTCATCCTCTCTACCTCTGTCCCCACCTTCATAAGCTTCATCCTCTACCTCTGTCCCCACCTTCATAAGCTTCATCCTCTACCTCTGTCCCCACCTTCATAAGCTTCATCCTCTACCTCTGTCCCCACCTTCATAAGCTTCATCCTCTACCTCTGTCCCCACCTTCATAAGCTTCATCCTCTACCTCTGTCCCCACCTTCATAAGCTTCATCCTCTACCTCTGTCCCCACCTTCATAAGCTTCATCCTCTACCTCTGTCCCCACCTTCATAAGCTTCATCCTCTACCTCTGTCCCCACCTTCATAAGCTTCATCCTCTCTACCTCTGTCCCCACCTTCATAAGCTTCATCCTCTACCTCTGTCCCCACCTTCATAAGCTTCATCCTCTCTACCTCTGTCCCCACCTTCATAAGCTTCATCCTCTACCTCTGTCCCCACCTTCATAAGCTTCATCCTCTACCTCTGTCCCCACCTTCATAAGCTTCATCCTCTACCTCTGTCCCCACCTTCATAAGCTTCATCCTCTACCTCTGTCCCCACCTTCATAAGCTTCATCCTCTACCTCTGTCCCCACCTTCATAAGCTTCATCCTCTACCTCTGTCCCCACCTTCATAAGCTTCATCCTCTACCTCTGTCCCCACCTTCATAAGCTTCATCCTCTCTACCTCTGTCCCCACCTTCATAAGCTTCATCCTCTACCTCTGTCCCCACCTTCATAAGCTTCATCCTCTACCTCTGTCCCCACCTTCATAAGCTTCATCCTCTACCTCTGTCCCCACCTTCATAAGCTTCATCCTCTCTACCTCTGTCCCCACCTTCATAAGCTTCATCCTCTACCTCTGTCCCCACCTTCATAAGCTTCATCCTCTACCTCTGTCCCCACCTTCATAAGCTTCATCCTCTCTACCTCTGTCCCCACCTTCATAAGCTTCATCCTCTACCTCTGTCCCCACCTTCATAAGCTTCATCCTCTCTACCTCTGTCCCCACCTTCATAAGCTTCATCCTCTCTACCTCTGTCCCCACCTTCATAAGCTTCATCCTCTACCTCTGTCCCCACCTTCATAAGCTTCATCCTCTACCTCTGTCCCCACCTTCATAAGCTTCATCCTCTACCTCTGTCCCCACCTTCATAAGCTTCATCCTCTACCTCTGTCCCCACCTTCATAAGCTTCATCCTCTCTACCTCTGTCCCCACCTTCATAAGCTTCATCCTCTCTACCTCTGTCCCCACCTTCATAAGCTTCATCCTCTACCTCTGTCCCCACCTTCATAAGCTTCATCCTCTACCTCTGTCCCCACCTTCATAAGCTTCATCCTCTACCTCTGTCCCCACCTTCATAAGCTTCATCCTCTACCTCTGTCCCCACCTTCATAAGCTTCATCCTCTACCTCTGTCCCCACCTTCATAAGCTTCATCCTCTACCTCTGTCCCCACCTTCATAAGCTTCATCCTCTACCTCTGTCCCCACCTTCATAAGCTTCATCCTCTACCTCTGTCCCCACCTTCATAAGCTTCATCCTCTCCTACCTCTGTCCCCACCTTCATAAGCTTCATCCTCTACCTCTGTCCCCACCTTCATAAGCTTCATCCTCTACCTCTGTCCCCACCTTCATAAGCTTCATCCTCTACCTCTGTCCCCACCTTCATAAGCTTCATCCTCTACCTCTGTCCCCACCTTCATAAGCTTCATCCTCTACCTCTGTCCCCACCTTCATAAGCTTCATCCTCTACCTCTGTCCCCACCTTCATAAGCTTCATCCTCTACCTCTGTCCCCACCTTCATAAGCTTCATCCTCTACCTCTGTCCCCACCTTCATAAGCTTCATCCTCTACCTCTGTCCCCACCTTCATAAGCTTCATCCTCTACCTCTGTCCCCACCTTCATAAGCTTCATCCTCTACCTCTGTCCCCACCTTCATAAGCTTCATCCTCTACCTCTGTCCCCACCTTCATAAGCTTCATCCTCTACCTCTGTCCCCACCTTCATAAGCTTCATCCTCTACCTCTGTCCCCACCTTCATAAGCTTCATCCTCTACCTCTGTCCCCACCTTCATAAGCTTCATCCTCTACCTCTGTCCCCACCTTCATAAGCTTCATCCTCTACCTCTGTCCCCACCTTCATAAGCTTCATCCTCTCTACCTCTGTCCCCACCTTCATAAGCTTCATCCTCTACCTCTGTCCCCACCTTCATAAGCTTCATCCTCTCTACCTCTGTCCCCACCTTCATAAGCTTCATCCTCTACCTCTGTCCCCACCTTCATAAGCTTCATCCTCTACCTCTGTCCCCACCTTCATAAGCTTCATCCTCTACCTCTGTCCCCACCTTCATAAGCTTCATCCTCTACCTCTGTCCCCACCTTCATAAGCTTCATCCTCTACCTCTGTCCCCACCTTCATAAGCTTCATCCTCTCTACCTCTGTCCCCACCTTCATAAGCTTCATCCTCTCTACCTCTGTCCCCACCTTCATAAGCTTCATCCTCTCTACCTCTGTCCCCACCTTCATAAGCTTCATCCTCTACCTCTGTCCCCACCTTCATAAGCTTCATCCTCTCTACCTCTGTCCCCACCTTCATAAGCTTCATCCTCTACCTCTGTCCCCACCTTCATAAGCTTCATCCTCTCTACCTCTGTCCCCACCTTCATAAGCTTCATCCTCTACCTCTGTCCCCACCTTCATAAGCTTCATCCTCTCTACCTCTGTCCCCACCTTCATAAGCTTCATCCTCTACCTCTGTCCCCACCTTCATAAGCTTCATCCTCTACCTCTGTCCCCACCTTCATAAGCTTCATCCTCTACCTCTGTCCCCACCTTCATAAGCTTCATCCTCTACCTCTGTCCCCACCTTCATAAGCTTCATCCTCTACCTCTGTCCCCACCTTCATAAGCTTCATCCTCTCTACCTCTGTCCCCACCTTCATAAGCTTCATCCTCTCTACCTCTGTCCCCACCTTCATAAGCTTCATCCTCTACCTCTGTCCCCACCTTCATAAGCTTCATCCTCTACCTCTGTCCCCACCTTCATAAGCTTCATCCTCTACCTCTGTCCCCACCTTCATAAGCTTCATCCTCTACCTCTGTCCCCACCTTCATAAGCTTCATCCTCTACCTCTGTCCCCACCTTCATAAGCTTCATCCTCTACCTCTGTCCCCACCTTCATAAGCTTCATCCTCTACCTCTGTCCCCACCTTCATAAGCTTCATCCTCTACCTCTGTCCCCACCTTCATAAGCTTCATCCTCTACCTCTGTCCCCACCTTCATAAGCTTCATCCTCTCTACCTCTGTCCCCACCTTCATAAGCTTCATCCTCTACCTCTGTCCCCACCTTCATAAGCTTCATCCTCTCTACCTCTGTCCCCACCTTCATAAGCTTCATCCTCTACCTCTGTCCCCACCTTCATAAGCTTCATCCTCTACCTCTGTCCCCACCTTCATAAGCTTCATCCTCTACCTCTGTCCCCACCTTCATAAGCTTCATCCTCTACCTCTGTCCCCACCTTCATAAGCTTCATCCTCTCTACCTCTGTCCCCACCTTCATAAGCTTCATCCTCTACCTCTGTCCCCACCTTCATAAGCTTCATCCTCTACCTCTGTCCCCACCTTCATAAGCTTCATCCTCTACCTCTGTCCCCACCTTCATAAGCTTCATCCTCTACCTCTGTCCCCACCTTCATAAGCTTCATCCTCTACCTCTGTCCCCACCTTCATAAGCTTCATCCTCTACCTCTGTCCCCACCTTCATAAGCTTCATCCTCTACCTCTGTCCCCACCTTCATAAGCTTCATCCTCTACCTCTGTCCCCACCTTCATAAGCTTCATCCTCTACCTCTGTCCCCACCTTCATAAGCTTCATCCTCTACCTCTGTCCCCACCTTCATAAGCTTCATCCTCTACCTCTGTCCCCACCTTCATAAGCTTCATCCTCTCTACCTCTGTCCCCACCTTCATAAGCTTCATCCTCTACCTCTGTCCCCACCTTCATAAGCTTCATCCTCTACCTCTGTCCCCACCTTCATAAGCTTCATCCTCTACCTCTGTCCCCACCTTCATAAGCTTCATCCTCTACCTCTGTCCCCACCTTCATAAGCTTCATCCTCTACCTCTGTCCCCACCTTCATAAGCTTCATCCTCTCTACCTCTGTCCCCACCTTCATAAGCTTCATCCTCTACCTCTGTCCCCACCTTCATAAGCTTCATCCTCTCTCCCCACCTTCATAAGCCATCCTCTACCTCTGTCCCCACCTTCATAAGCTTCATCCTCTCTACCTCTGTCCCCACCTTCATAAGCTTCATCCTCTCTACCTCTGTCCCCACCTTCATAAGCTTCATCCTCTACCTCTGTCCCCACCTTCATAAGCTTCATCCTCTACCTCTGTCCCCACCTTCATAAGCTTCATCCTCTCTACCTCTGTCCCCACCTTCATAAGCTTCATCCTCTCTACCTCTGTCCCCACCTTCATAAGCTTCATCCTCTACCTCTGTCCCCACCTTCATAAGCTTCATCCTCTACCTCTGTCCCCACCTTCATAAGCTTCATCCTCTACCTCTGTCCCCACCTTCATAAGCTTCATCCTCTACCTCTGTCCCCACCTTCATAAGCTTCATCCTCTACCTCTGTCCCCACCTTCATAAGCTTCATCCTCTCTACCTCTGTCCCCACCTTCATAAGCTTCATCCTCTACCTCTGTCCCCACCTTCATAAGCTTCATCCTCTCTACCTCTGTCCCCACCTTCATAAGCTTCATCCTCTACCTCTGTCCCCACCTTCATAAGCTTCATCCTCTCTACCTCTGTCCCCACCTTCATAAGCTTCATCCTCTACCTCTGTCCCCACCTTCATAAGCTTCATCCTCTACCTCTGTCCCCACCTTCATAAGCTTCATCCTCTACCTCTGTCCCCACCTTCATAAGCTTCATCCTCTACCTCTGTCCCCACCTTCATAAGCTTCATCCTCTACCTCTGTCCCCACCTTCATAAGCTTCATCCTCTACCTCTGTCCCCACCTTCATAAGCTTCATCCTCTCTACCTCTGTCCCCACCTTCATAAGCTTCATCCTCTACCTCTGTCCCCACCTTCATAAGCTTCATCCTCTACCTCTGTCCCCACCTTCATAAGCTTCATCCTCTACCTCTGTCCCCACCTTCATAAGCTTCATCCTCTACCTCTGTCCCCACCTTCATAAGCTTCATCCTCTACCTCTGTCCCCACCTTCATAAGCTTCATCCTCTACCTCTGTCCCCACCTTCATAAGCTTCATCCTCTACCTCTGTCCCCACCTTCATAAGCTTCATCCTCTACCTCTGTCCCCACCTTCATAAGCTTCATCCTCTACCTCTGTCCCCACCTTCATAAGCTTCATCCTCTACCTCTGTCCCCACCTTCATAAGCTTCATCCTCTACCTCTGTCCCCACCTTCATAAGCTTCATCCTCTACCTCTGTCCCCACCTTCATAAGCTTCATCCTCTACCTCTGTCCCCACCTTCATAAGCTTCATCCTCTACCTCTGTCCCCACCTTCATAAGCTTCATCCTCTACCTCTGTCCCCACCTTCATAAGCTTCATCCTCTACCTACCTCTGTCCCCACCTTCATAAGCTTCATCCTCTACCTCTGTCCCCACCTTCATAAGCTTCATCCTCTCTACCTCTGTCCCCACCTTCATAAGCTTCATCCTCTACCTCTGTCCCCACCTTCATAAGCTTCATCCTCTACCTCTGTCCCCACCTTCATAAGCTTCATCCTCTACCTCTGTCCCCACCTTCATAAGCTTCATCCTCTCTACCTCTGTCCCCACCTTCATAAGCTTCATCCTCTACCTCTGTCCCCACCTTCATAAGCTTCATCCTCTCTACCTCTGTCCCCACCTTCATAAGCTTCATCCTCTACCTCTGTCCCCACCTTCATAAGCTTCATCCTCTCTACCTCTGTCCCCACCTTCATAAGCTTCATCCTCTACCTCTGTCCCCACCTTCATAAGCTTCATCCTCTCTACCTCTGTCCCCACCTTCATAAGCTTCATCCTCTCTACCTCTGTCCCCACCTTCATAAGCTTCATCCTCTACCTCTGTCCCCACCTTCATAAGCTTCATCCTCTACCTCTGTCCCCACCTTCATAAGCTTCATCCTCTCTACCTCTGTCCCCACCTTCATAAGCTTCATCCTCTCTACCTCTGTCCCCACCTTCATAAGCTTCATCCTCTACCTCTGTCCCCACCTTCATAAGCTTCATCCTCTACCTCTGTCCCCACCTTCATAAGCTTCATCCTCTACCTCTGTCCCCACCTTCATAAGCTTCATCCTCCTCTACCTCTGTCCCCACCTTCATAAGCTTCATCCTCTACCTCTGTCCCCACCTTCATAAGCTTCATCCTCTACCTCTGTCCCCACCTTCATAAGCTTCATCCTCTACCTCTGTCCCCACCTTCATAAGCTTCATCCTCTACCTCTGTCCCCACCTTCATAAGCTTCATCCTCTACCTCTGTCCCCACCTTCATAAGCTTCATCCTCTACCTCTGTCCCCACCTTCATAAGCTTCATCCTCTACCTCTGTCCCCACCTTCATAAGCTTCATCCTCTCTACCTCTGTCCCCACCTTCATAAGCTTCATCCTCTACCTCTGTCCCCACCTTCATAAGC
>NW_022265401.1:0-13852 GCF_002021735.2 Oncorhynchus kisutch
AACTAGAAATAACTTTGGCTAAGATTTTACATTATTTGTTTGAACCACCCTTTAATGTGAATGTGTATCATATTTGTTGTTTATATACTTATATATCAGACGTGTGTGTTTTAAAAATTCAGCGAAACAAACCTGTAAATCTAAACAATATATACAGGGTGTTGCATGCTGTGATTGTTGAGAAAACGGGGACTTGTATCTTGCAACAAATCCTGAATTGTCTGTATACGTAATAATTGTTGCATTCTTAAAATAAAAATTCACAAACTGAAATGTTGTCGTTATATGAAAGTGGCTCATTACAGTTATTGTACCTCAGAGAGGCAAGAAGGATGGCTGAGCAGCTGTTGAAAAACATATATTATAATCCCTCTAACCCCGGGTCTTATGGGGGTAAAGAGCGTTTACAGAGAGCTATAGTCGAAGAAACAGGTAGTCTGTTAAGCGATGCTAAAGTGAATGAATGGTTATCAGAGCAAGATGCCTACACTCTACATAAACCTGTAAGAAAACATTTTCCAAGAAATAGAGTTTTTTCTACGCATCCATTATCCCAATTTCAGGCGGATCTATGTGACATGCAGTCCCTTGCCGATAAAAATGATGGAAATCGCTACATGCTAACGGTTATAGATATTTTCTCTAAATTAGCCTATGTAAGGGTGTTAAAAAATAAGAGCGGGGCAGAGGTGACCAGGGCCTTTGAATCGATCTTGAAGGCAGGAGGCGCCCCCAAGAAAGTGCAGACGGATGGCGGAAAAGAATTTTTTAATCAAACATTTCAGAAGCTAATGAATAAGTATAATATAGTACATTTTGCTACAGGCTCTGATTTGAAAGCTTCGGTTGTGGAACGCTTTAATAGGACTTTGAAAGAGCGGATGTGGCGCTATTTTACAGCTCACAACACCAACCGATATACAGACATAGTTCAGGATTTAGTAAACGGTTACAACCACAGCTACCATAAGACTATACGTATGAAGCCCTCGGAGGTCTCTTCGGAAAACTCTTTTCAAGTCTTTAAAAATATGTATGGTTTGTTCCCACTTCGCCGTAAGAAAAAAATGACTTTTAAATTCCTAGTGGGTGACTTGGTGCGTATATCAAAGTTGAGGGGTGTTTTCGACAAAAAATACGAACAAGGCTTTAGCTCGGAGTTGTTTACCGTTACCGAATGTCTGCCACGCATTCCGCCGGTCTACAAATTAAAAGATTATGACGGGGATCTTATAGAGGGATCTTTTTATGAGAAGGAATTACAGAAGGTCCAGTTGGGTAAAGACAAAGTCTTTCACGTGGAGGAGATTCTAGATCAGAAGAGAGAAAAGGGTAAAAAATGGTTGCTGGTCCGCTGGAAAAACTGGCCTCAAAAGTTCAACAGTTGGGTATTGGAGCAGGATGTGGTGGAGGCAACGGGGGTTAATTTAAACCCCTAGTCATGATAACTAGCGCATCATTCGCGTGTACACAGTTGGGCATCATGGAACACAGCGGCTTCTACCTGACTCTCCCCAGTAATGCGTCGGCACAGATATATCGTAATAATCAGAGTTCGAAGTATACAACCAATTTTCCAAAGCCTATAGAGTTATCAGAGGCTTGGGAAGTAGGTCTCAGCGAGATTACATACCCCCATAGTTGGTATAATATCAAAGCTAAGGACCGTGATTTTTATTGCAAAAGGTTCTCGGAACCTGCGAAACTTATTAAGCTTAAAAAAGGTTTCTATAGAACCGTCGACAGGATCGTCTCAGAGTTGAATGAACACCTAACCCTGAACAAGATGGAAATATTCCTATTCTACAATCCAATCCATAAAAGGATACAAATCTCAGGGCCTGCTAACGGAGGTATAAAGACCAGCGGTAATTTATCCTACATGTTGGGGATGGGTCCCAATAAATGGACGTATGTGAACGATAAATTATTCCCATTCCCTGCGGATATACATGCAGGCTTTTACAACATATTTGTCTATACCGACATCATAACCTATCAAAGGGTCGGAGACAGCTGTGTGCCCCTCCTGCGAACAGTTCATATAGACGGCAAGGATGGGGACATCGTCACTGTCAATTATGACAAGCCGCACTACGTACATGTCAGCAAGAACTATATTGAAAACATTCTGGTTGAGCTTAAAACGGATCAGAACGAAAACATTGAATTTACTTATGGTAAAACGATTGTAAAACTCCACTTTAGACCCACCAAAACCTCTCTACATATATAATAGCTGTATTATATTTATAAACATAATACAAATAAAAGGGTTATGGAGCACCATCAGCTCGACCCTAACCGTTATGTTTCATACTATGTGGATCAAGTGGGTAATGGACTACCAGGATATCATGGAGCGCCGACAATGTATGGTTCGGGGATAGGAGGTATATTCCGTAACCTCTTCAGGATGGTTTTACCGTTTATGAAGAGAGGCTTCAGCATAGCCAAACCACATTTAAAATCAGCGGCTAAAAATATAGTAAGTGAGGTTGTAGCCAATGCTATGACCCGAAGGGCGTCACCAGAGGTGGAGCATCAAGAAGGCTCGGGGCTTATGATATTGTCTCGAAGGCCAAAAAAGAGACCTCCTGGTTTAAGGCGTAGACCTGCACCTAAAAAGCGGCGGTTAACTGTTAAAAGAACCTCAGTAAGTCAAAGACGGGGTAAAGTGAGGAGGTCTGTACCAAAACAGGCTAAAAGAATACTAGGAAGTATTTTCTAAAAGAATAAGTGACATGGCTCTTTTACATCGAATGTCCTCTGAAGCTATAAAGACAGAACTTGATCTTTTCACGGCACCGTTAACGCAGCATTCAATAGATAGATCCAGTTATGTGGAGATAGCCCCTCTCTCTGCTATTACCGATAACGGGCCTATCGAATTTTTCATACCAGGCCATGGTGACAACTATCTGGACCTCAACAACACCTTGGTGCATTTACGTCTAAAAGTGACCAAAAGAGATGGGTCTAATATTGCAGACGATGCCAAAGTGAGTCTCATTAATTACCCCTTGGCCACCATTTTCTCCCAAGTTGATGTGACTTTGGGTGAACGCCTAATCAGTCAAAGCAGCGCTACATACCCTTATAGAGCCATCATGGAGTGTTTACTAAACTACTCCGAAGACACTCTCAAAACCCAATTTAGCGCCGGGCTGTTTAGCAAGGATACTGCAGGAGCCTCTATGGAATCGACAGACCCTTCCACCGGTGCAAACAAAGGACTAGCGGCACGAGCTCGCTACTGCGCCGAATCTCGAGAGTTTCATTTGCTAGGCCCTATACACTCTGACATTTTCTTTCAAGAACGGTTACTCTTAAATTCGGTTGATTTAAGATTAAAATTAACCAGGGCCAAGGATGATTTTTGCCTGATGTCTCCCCAAGACGGGGATTTTAGTTTGAAAGTGTTGGGGGCAACCCTTTTTATTAAAAAAGTATCTGTATCTCCGGCCGTGCGCCTGGGTCACTCACATGCTTTGATGAAAGGAAATGCCCTTTACCCTCTCCAAAGAATTACCATGAAAACCTTTAGCATACCTGTGGGCAGTAGAATCTGCAGTCAAGAAAACCTATTTCTAGGCCCTTTACCTAGATATGTGGTTATAGGTCTGGTTGATCACGCCTCTAATACGGGCAGTTTAGATAAAAACCCCTTTAATTTTCAGCACTTCAATGCAGAGTATGTAGCGCTCTGTCAGGACGGACGTCAGGTTCCGGCGAAGGCTTTCCAACCACAATTTAATAACAACATATCTGTGCGAGAATTTTACAATCTATTCCTGGCTACAGGGCGACATCTAAAAGATCTCTCTTTACCTATTGACAGAAATGATTTTGCAGAGGGTTACACATTGTATGCTTTCAATTTATCACCTGATGATGACACCTCAGGAAATCTGTCTGTGGTGTCCCAAGGTAACCTCAGGCTGGAAATGCGTTTCCGTACACCTTTAGCCTGTACAGTTAGCATGATTGTTTACGCATGCTCTGATTCAATCTTGGAAGTGAATGCCCGAAGACAGGTCTTAGTGGATTATTATTAAGGACCTTTGAACAAAGACATGAATACCCAAGAGTTGGACGGGCTCATGAGCCGCTTGATTGGAAAACAATTTTGTGGAGTGTTGGCTTGTGATGAATTACCTATGGAGATATGGTCTGAGAGGCCTGCAATGTTTATTGTCAATACCCATCCTAAACACATGCCTGGTGAACATTGGCTAGCTATGACATTAGAACAGGAAGGTGGACGAAAAATCTCAACTTTTTTTGATTCCTATGGCTTTCCCCCCAGTTTTTCACATTTCCCTAAATCTATTAAAGATTTTTTGACCCTAAACGGTACAAAGATCTACTACAACATCAAACAAGTGCAAGATAACCTTTCCACTACATGCGGTCACCACTGTGTATTTTACCTGTGCCAAAGAGCCCGGGGAGTTTCTTTTGAAGATGTTATGTCTCTTTATAAGGATGATTTAAGAAGTAATGATAACCTTGTATCTTGTTTTGTTAGAAAATATCAAAAGTGTTCAAATGTGTGTCCTTTAAGAACGCGTAATCAAGGCGTATGCTCACGTCATATGTTTCAAGAATGCCACAAATGTTAACTTGCTTATTTTTCAAATAAAAAATTTATTGAATTTAATCATAGTCATTCAAAAGTCATTTTCAAAAGTCTAACCACGCCGAGAGATCGGGTTTAGGAAAAGGTCCTGAGACGTTCATGGGAGTAAATGAGTTAGCATCATCGCTTTCATATGGGGCCGGTGTCGTTGGGGCATCTTTAGGGGTGCTGTATCTCGTTGAAGGCTTTTGTTTTAAAGCTTGAATCTGTTGACGAAGCTTATGGTTGGGTACACCGGAGAGGGGGATGTTGAGGATTGCCAGGGCCTTAAGAAACTGACGCCAGCCGGGAGGCCTTCGGTCATCAGCAACCTTGTGGGCAGCCGTGGTACTTTTAAGCAAGTCCTGCATATGGGACCCCCTAACCACAGAGCCCTGAAGGATAAACTCTCCAGAGTCGTTCCAAGCAGCTATCCCCTTTGAGTCTTTTATCTTGTTCATAATGTATTTAACATTCTTCCTGTTACGTAAAGGCACATGTGTCAGTAGGTCATGCATAACTTTATCTTCAAATGGCATTTGAGCTTCACCCGACATATTATCTCCACTAGGTAAGATCGACGGTACAGGCCTTACAGGGGCATGGCTATCGTTAGGTTCGACATCTGTTAAAGGGTCCGGTAGGGAAAGGGTTAAATGGTTAGTCTCTCTCTCCCCTTGCTTTACCCGAGTCAAATACCTTTGCATTAGGTTTGTGTATTTTTGAATCTTATCATAGGGGTTCAATCCTTTTCGGTTCAAAACATCCTTCATGGCCGTATCCAAATCATTTTCCGCTGTTTGTCTGATATCTTCAGGACCCTGCATTTGTTTTTTAAGTCTATCCAACTCTTGTTGAGGCACCAAGTACATTTTAGTGGCCATCACACCCACGTGTTCAACCACCACGTCTGGCCGCAATAAGGCTGGTGATGAAGGGCACGGCTATACTGAGTAAAGGTAGAAGAAAACCCCCAGACTGTTGTATACTATGTCTTTTCTTTTGAAGACTGGCCCTTTTATTGGCAAAGAGTTTGATCGCTGTCTTTTGTCTCCTTAATTTTTTCAATTGGTTCAGGGTGAGTGGAATGCGTCCTTTGAGAAGATTCAAAGCAATCTCACATAGGGCTAATATGAGATCTGAAGAACAGCGACCCAAGATGGCCTTCCGTTCTTTAGCTGTAGAACCTACTAGCCTTCTCAAGAGGGGGAGGTTTCTTTTTAAACGCAGAGACATAGCGTTTACTTTTTAGGAAGGTATGCAGCAGGCCTCTCCCCCGGAAACAGCCCTGTACGTAGCCTAAGGTGTTCTGGAGTATTTGCTTTTAAATCCACGATTAAATAAGAAAATGGCTCTTTGGTAGCGTCCTCATAGCTCTCCATAAAGTATGATTTCCGTCCAGGGTACATCTGCTGAGCTAGAGTGCTAATTTGCAGTTTGTCTCTAGGATTTTTAAACAATACCATGTAGTTGGCATTCAAGCTAATGGTCCGACTATTTTTACCTTGGTGAAACACATTCTGGACCAAGTAAAGCACGGACAGGTTTCTATGATGAGTATATTGGGTAAAAGCTCGTGCAATTTCAGGGTGTTCGCTACCAGCAAATAGCATATCGTCCAAAACCAGCAGATTATTTACATGTGGGGGGAGAAGTTCATCATCAGACAGAGAATCGGGTATTCCTTCAACAAACTTGATTTTTATTGTCTTCAATAATTCATCATACAGAGGTTGGTAACATGAATAAACACCATACAATATTGTCAGGCTTTTGAGATAACACATGTTCAGAATTCTCTAAAATACTTTTTTACAAAAAAAGTTTTTGCCAACTGTTTGAAGGGCCCGGCAATTAATGCTGAAAAAGGCAATTGTAGCCGGGGGTCAAAACCTCGACAGCAGTCATAATATCTTAAGCTTTAAGACAACACTGGGGCTTGTAGCATAAGTCAGTAGCCAAGGGCAATGTTGGTAACCGTCAGGCAATAGCTGTCTCTTGTCATAGACTACCCTGAATCTTTTAGTGAGTGGTGCGTTTCTTAGATGGAACCCCTTTTTATCCCTCACTATTTTTGTTGTAGGAGCTCAAAATCTCCAAGTCACTATTCTTGTCCTTTACGAACCCCTCGACCAAGCGCGTGATTGAATTCCAAGTTTACACGCGGTGCATTTTCATAGTTTTGAGTCACGCCTTTGGCTTTCAACACCACGTGATTGGCTTTAGTCCTAAAAGCATAGCTTTTTGGACCACATGAGGACCATTCTGTAATATGGTCACCCTCTTCGAGTTCACTCGTTAAACCCCCAAGATAGTTGCTAAGTGGGGGGGTCCAATCCCCCGGTTTGCTTACATAGACCACAGAGTCTGTGTCGTGGTAAAGAACCCGCCTCTGAAGCTGTTCCATGAGGGTGTACAGTTCAAGGCGGCCATAGGCTGTGGTAAATGCTGCAAGAAACACATTTACATTACCCGGGGGTAGAACCCACTTTTGGTGGCGCCTCCATTGCACCAAGGCAATGTCTTGACTCAAGAAGGAAAAATGTGAAATTTCGTATTGGTCCGAAAAAACAAATTCCAAAAATTCTTCGGGGTCTTTAATGATCGAAGTTGTTAGCATATTGCATCTCTGCGCTAATTTCCCCCAAAGGGAGTTCAAGTACAATTTCGACACATTTCTTTTGGTTTTGTTGACCTCTATTCTGTCAGGGTCAAGAAGTATGCCTTCTCTGTCATGGTAGTCTTGAATGTACTGGTCTTTACTTTCTTGATCTGTGACCGATGCAGGATAGCCTGAAGCCATCTGCTTGCATCTCAAGAAGGTTTTGATGTACTCTTTAAAAAGTGTGTCTGATTTCCTGGAAAAGTTCCACACTTCAAAGATTTTGGCCACACGATACCCCTTCTCTAAAGCCTTAGAGAATTCTACAGTGACCCATACACCGGTCAGGGCTCTTTCTTGATCTGTGTGATCACAGGGGTTTTCCTGGTTGTGGTTTTCACAGCATGTGCGACAAAGGGGAAAGAAAAGTTTTCCTTTAGGACCCTTGTAAGGCAACACAGGTATAAACAGCCCCCTAGGAGGGTAGACAGTCGCTTTGATTAAACCAAAATAATTTTGGGGTTCGTCAAAGTCGCTGTGAATAATTTCAGGATGCCCTATAGGATAGAATGAGGAACTCATTACATGAGGATATAGGGATGTAAAATCTACATAGCCTATTGTCTCGTCGGGTTGAGCTACATAACGCAATGTCAAAGCATTGGTCCGGCCTCCAAACAAGGCCTGTCGCGGTTCCAGGGGCTCTGGAGGGTCATAATGGGTAAGGAAGGCCTTAACACTAGGATCTACCTTTTTGAGGGCTGTCCATTCGTGCTCCCACAAAACCACAACTTTTAACCCGTAAGTAGCCTTTAAAGAATTCAGTTTGTCTTGAAACTCTTGGTACATTTCCCCAAAAGTCTTTTGGGTTAGGACACACAAGGTGTGGGGGACAAAGCATAATTTACAACCGTGGAAGAAACAACCGTTGTACTCATACACTGTCTCAACCCCGTCAATCTGTGTGTATCCATCTACATGGTAAGGCCCAAAAGCCTTCTCCCCCCGATTCAAAGCATGTTGGATAAAAATATCTTTATCCTGGGCCAAGTACTCCAACCATTGAATGGAACCACTAGAGTAGGCCTTGAATTGGCGTCGGTAGTTGTCTGGCGATGGGATAGCTATAGATTCAGGAGTTAGATAGTGTGTACGATAGGTTTTCATGCACGCTGATGCAATAGTTGTACAGCTCCAGGGGTCAATGCCCGCATCTTTGATTACCTCTTCTCTGAATCTGAGGCATCCTTCAACGAAGTATAACAACGTCATTGTCACAGTATGATTCCATCTCTTTATGGAAATCAAAAGTGCCATGTTCTTACGGTCTCGTACCATGTCATGAATCTCTCACGCTCTTTTGGGAGACATTTGATCACACCCGTACATTTCGGGGGCTGGATAAGATCCTATATAATGTAGATTCTCCTCAGATGTGAAGAAATGAGGGAAATAGCCTTTGACAGAGTTTTCAAAACCCAAGGCCTCTGGCATTTGAGCCAATCTCATGGGTAAGAAGCTTAAGCTGTCAATGTATCTCTGTTTTGGAAGGCGGTGTCAACAAAGCATAATATTTTACTCCTTGAGCTATGACACTGGGTTGCCACAGCCTTGCTGTATCAAAGGGTTTCAGAAAGCAGATAGGAGTCATAGGCCCTAGCAATTGTGAGCTATAAACGTGAAGTTTCTGTACTGGCTTTTTCTAAAATGTTTTAGAAAGAGTCGGGCACAATCGGGTTCCCTCGGCCGACCATTTTCACCCTATGAAAGTCATGGTTGACACAAAATATGGCAAATGAACCCCTGATTGCTGAGTTGTCTCAAAATCATAAAACACATATTTCTCTGTATGTTCATCTTAGCCAAGGGCTGAATGTAACACTCATGTGTTACTTCTTGAACCGCTTCCGCGTCTCTGCTTTTTCAAAGGACCTTTACAGATTGGGCAGTGTATAATTCCACAAACATGAGGTTTAGGGCTATCTATTTTAAGGTTGTTGAATTGCAATGACATTTCTGGGACATTTCTTGTTAATGTGCACAACTGCTTACAGATTTACATGCCTTGGGATGCCATGTTTCAGTTTTGTGTTTTTCGTAACAGTAGGCCCGAACGAACATGTGCGGTGACAATCCGCACGGGGTCAAGTTTAGCGGCTGCATAGGGCAATGTTTATCCAGACATACTGAACAGTTGTAACGGCACGAGTGGCCCCCCATGCGTGTGTAGCCGGTATGACAGGTGGACAGACATATGGCGCGCCCTAAAAGGCTTGTGATGTTAGTTACGCATAGTAATGCTCATTTTGCACATAAAGTACATAGTCTAGGGATGTGTTCGGGTATATTTTTGGAAACTTGAGGAGAGCGTCATTAGCCCTACTGTGGTACAAAACCACAATCTTGATGTTCAGAAGTTTTCAAATTTTGACTATGTCTGAGAAAGCCACAGCATCCTGTATACCGAGACCCACCGCAGTTTTGTAGCTCTCGAGCTTTATGTAACGCGGCTTGATCCGTACATCCTGGGCTGAGTAAGTGGGCCAAAACCTATGGCAAAACATAGCTTATTACCTGGATTGTGAACGTTTATGAGATAGGCCCTTTTATTGCTTATGATTTCGGACTGCATTAAACTCTCGAGCTTTCGTCTCTGACCCCCGCCCCCTGTGGTTGGCGTACTAATTGCTACTACCAAGTTCGAGGTTCCTATCTGCTAGCACGTTTAAATTTGACTGTACAAGGCGTTCTAGCAGTTTAAACAAAATTGTTCAAGCTCTGCTTCACCATTCTGTAAAATAAGCGATTACCTTGCTCTGTAGACTGTCTCCACAAATTTCCAACTGTAAGAGATACCCTAGGTTCGCTATAATCTCTAATCCTCGCTAACATGTTCATTCAAAGTGTCCATAAAGCATTACGTAAAACACAGCATATTCCCGAAATCTGACCCCCCCATGACGAAATTGAAAAACTGGCGAACCTCAATATTGTTGAATTTATTTTCGACGCAAAACATGTACACTTCGATCAAGACCTCCCCCCTCCAGATTTTACTAGGCAATTGTCCAACTGTTCAAAAACATCGTATGGGTTTCAGACTCTTCGGACATTGGTGTTAAAGGCTGATTTATAGGTGTCTGGGGTGCCGAATTAAACCTAGCGCTCTCGTTCTGTACACTGATCTCAAGACCGCCCCCCTCCAGATTTGCTAGACATTTGTCCAACTGTTCAAAAACATCATATTGACTTTCAGACTCTTCGGACAATGTTGTTAAAGGCTGTCTTAGAGGTGTCTGTGGGGCCGAATTAAACCTAGGGCTCGCGTTAAGCTGGGTAATTAGAGATATGATGGTTTCGGGAATCTGTGTTAACATGTTTTCCTCGGAAGGCCCTGACTCATTCATACGTGTAATAATGTCTATGAGTTCGGAGGGAATCTGGGATAATAGATTTTCATCTATTGTCATTATGTCAATTACCCCCGAATCATTCATATGGTTAACTATATCTTGGAGCTCTGTAGGGATCCTGGCTAAGAGAGTTTCAATTGTCTCACTTTGGTCTATAGGGGGCGCCATCTGTCTAATTAAGGATGTGTGTGTGTGTGTGTGTGTGTGTTTACATGTGTGGTTTTTTTACGGCGGTATTTGCTTGTTTTAGCCCTAATGTTTTTTAACACTACGGGGTAGCTCGCTACGCCAGAATGACACATTCTGATTGTATTGATGCTCGAGTAGAATACACATGGCGCCGTCTGGAGTAAAGAGCCTTCGTGATTTTAAACCCAGGGTAAACGTTTTGAAAAACGTTCTTGGTCTATTTCAGGAATCTGCTGTTTCCCCCACAAGAATTGGCCGATTCAAGAAGGTTGCAGCTTCACAGAACATCAAAATCGTCTACCTCAGAAATGTCATTTAAATCTTTGACATCAGTCAGGGTTTCGCTGGTGTCTTTGGGAGCTCCTCGGGGATGCTTGTCTGGGCATCCTCCGATGTTTGTGTGCGTTGTGTTCATAAGCCGGTGAGGAGTCTGAAATAAAAATAATAACATACACAAATAGGTTTGATTACACTAAAATATGTTAAAAATGCCAAATACATTTCAGATATAAGCCTATATATTAACAATACATTAATTAAATACCTCGGCTTTTTTGACGAGGGCTTGTTCTGAAGAAGCTCTGAAACCAGGGGCTGTTGTCTTTGTTCAACCTGTATTACAACATCTGGCAGGGTCCGGTTAGATGGGGAGCCTGAAAAAACAACAAACAAAAAAACAGCATTAGGCCTTGTTTTAACATATTCCGGCATAAAAAAATATATAAATATTAAAATAATAATATATATAAATAATAATATATAATTGATTCATACCTAGTCCTTGGAACGACGTCTCATGAATATCGGCCAAGTAGAATTGTTCGGGTGAAGCGGAACTGTGGATCTGAGCACTAATTATCCTTTGGTGTTTAGAAATATGGGGGACAACGTTGTCCTGGCCAAGGGGAGTTGACCTGCCGTTTAAAGTCTCTGTTCGCTGCTTTTGTGTAAATACATCCTGGGAGTAGGGCAGAATTGTCTCGTAGTCATATGCTTCGCAGAAACCGTTCAGGCTCCATAGGGCATCGTTTAACCTTCTAGGCTTTAGGTCCTCTGTAAACATATAAAATAACTTTTAATATAAGATGCCCACACTTTTTGTTTTTAAGGTATAAATATTTTTATGTATGGAATTCTTGGAGCTTACTTACGTTGACAATTCAGGGCAGGCGTTTGTTTGTAGGCACTTTGTTTCGGAGCCCCATGGGATGGTTCGAGCTCAGTTATACCTCGGAGTATCTGCGTGAATGCTTCAGAATCTATAAAACATTCGACAATATTAAAGCTATAATCACTTTAGCTAATATTGCCTTGTTATACGGTAAGCATACTGATCCTAATGATTGTTTAATATTTCTATAACATCCCACGCTTTTCAAACAATTCCCCACAACAATCAAATCTAATAAAGATTTATTTCAAGAACTCACCTTGCGATAGATCCATTAGACTGTTTTCCCCGATTATCTTTTTTAACGCTTCAGTCCGATAACGATTCTTGGAGTTTCTGGAGGTGCTGTTTGCATCGGAACTAAAACGCTGCTAACATTGCCCATGGTTTCTAGCGCTTTTGTACCCTACGACCTAGAGAAAAACCCCTGAATGATTTTTTTACATAGCATTTGGGGTTTGTCGTTTTTTTCGGGCTATACCCCCGCCCATGGTATATTTGACACATTTCAAACACATGGTATTGGGTGTGTCTAAACATTAGGATCCTTTTGGAGCTTCTAAAATCTCCGGGGTGCTAGCACCTAGATGCATGGGGGTGTGTTGTTCTCGACATCGCTGGGATGAATGACTTTTTAGCCCACCTAAAAAAAATAGTTTTATGAAAGGCCTTTAAGATTAGGAGTCGTAAGACACAATATTATTGTTGGGGGGTAGGCATCTGTTTTGCAGGCTAGTGTAAACCTTGGTTTCAAACGACCCACCAGGCATGCATGGGTATTTTTTTAACAAACAACCCGCCCCCCTTTTTCTGTTTTTGAAACACACACACACACACACACACACACACACACAGCCACTACAGAAAACTCCCTCACGCACATGCGCGCGCACATGGCTTTTTCCGCAAGATTTTTCTCAGGGACAGACTGCGCTAAGAGTGAACAAACGCGAGAGTTCATAACGTGGTGAGATTCTGATTTTAAAACCATTTATTTCATTCAAAATATTTAGTACATACATTTTATATCGTTACATTCTTAAGGTATTTTACGATGCCTTTCTTACAGATCCTGGGAGCTTATGCAACCAACCGCCATTGTCCGTGTCGAGTTCACCCTCAAAAGGCAAGGCTCTCTTGCTATGTCCATCAACACATGGTAAGTTTTCACTCCAGGGGTAGATCCGCCGTCGGGCCTTTTGGTCTTGACTCTGTCTCAAGGAAAGCCTCGCCCAGCGCTTTAACTGTTCCCCATTTTGGAAGAGAATGTCCAGCTTATTCATAAGTGTTATGAAAATTGGATAATCCACCCATTTAAAACTAAACACAGGAATAAAAAAGTTTACATGTTTGCGGGCTCTGGAAGCTACCGGAGAATTGACAGACTTTGTAGCATTAGCCTTATCATAAAGGTCACAGGCTAAAATTGTCACTTTGTTGTCAGGGCTATAGTCCATTGAAGCAATTCTTAGAGCCTTGAGATCACTGCGGCCGCAGACCTGTTCTTCCAACGCATATCCTGGCACATTTGTAACACTTAGGACCTGTTCAATTTTACAAAGAGCCAGCCTGATGTTTAGCCATTCTCTCATCCCCAGAGCCGGGGGAAAACTCCCAGGTTTTGCAGGATAAAGGGGTTTGGGTCCACGGTCTGTGAATATCTTTACCGTAGAATCCTCCGGGTGGAATATGTAAGACATGTGGCCCTCACTCGTACCCAAAAATCCTTTAAAACATTCTGGAGCTTCACACAGAACTTCTTCAAGGCTTTGGTCACTGGGTTCATGACAAGCCGAGCATAACATCCCTAAAATTGGCATAGGTGTCATTTTTGTTTAATATTCAGGGGGGTTATC
>NW_022265402.1:0-13764 GCF_002021735.2 Oncorhynchus kisutch
CATAGCCAGAGAGAAGACAGGCTATGTGCCCACTACTCACAAAATGAGGTTGGAAACTGAGCTGCACTTCCTAACCTCCTGCCAAATGTACAACGATATAGGAGACTATTCTCTCAGATTACAAGGCACCCAAATATTTGAAAACAAATATAAATTGACAAGCTCCTGTATCTGTCAGGTGAAATACCACAGTGTGTATCATGTCAGCAGAATGTGTGACCTGTTGTGATGAGAACAGGGAACCAGTGGAGAAAAAACACACACAGTAAATAAAAACCTAGGACGAGATTTATCACTTTAGTTCATTTCCCTCGACATTTGTACTTCTACTAGTTGTACACACAGCTCACACTCTCCTACACACCAGCGGCTGAGAGGAGCTTAGTGGAGCAGGTGGCTGAGAGGGCCCTAGTGGAGCCTGGTGGCTGAGAGAGCCCTAGTGGAGCCAGGTGTCTGAGAGGGCCCTAGTGGAGCCAGGTGGCTGAGAGGGCCCTATGTGAGCCAGGTGGCTGAGAGGGGCCCTAGTGAGCCGGCTGACTGAGAGGAACCTAGTGGAGCGGCTGACTGAGAGGGTCCTAGTGGAGCCGGTTGGCTGAGAGGCCCTAGTGGAGCCAGGTGGCTGAGAGGGCCCTATGGAGCCTGGTGGCTGAGAGGCCCTAGTGGAGCCTGGTTGCTGAGAGGGCCCTAGTGGAGCCAGGTGGCTGAGAGGGCCATAGTGGAGGCAGGTGGCTGAGAGGGCCCTAGTGAGCCGGTTGGCTGAGAGGGCCCTATGGAGCCGGTTGGCTGAGAGGGCCATAGGGAGCCGTTGGCTGAGAGGGCCATAGTGGAGGCAGGTGCTGAGAGGGCCATAGTGGAGGCAGGTGGCTGAGAGGGCCCTAGTGGAGCCGTTGGCTGAGAGGGCCATAGTGGAGGCAGGTGGCTGAGAGGGCCCTATTGGAGCCTGGTGGCTGAGAGGGCCCTAGTGGAGCCAGGTGGCTGAGAGGGCCCTAGTGGAGCCAGGTGGCTGAGAGGGCCCTAGTGGAGCCGGCTGACTGAGAGGAACCTAGTGGAGCCAGCTGACTGAGAGGGTCCTAGTGGAGCCGGTTGGCTGAGAGGCCCTAGTGGAGCCAGGTGGCTGAGAGGGCCCTAGTGGAGCCTGGGGCTGAGAGGGCCCTAGTGGAGGCAGGTGGCTGAGAGGGCCATAGTGAGGCAGGTGGCTGAGAGGGCCATAGTGGAGGCAGGTGGCTGAGAGGGCCCTAGTGGAGCCGGTTGGCTGAGATGGCCATAGTGGAGGCAGGTGGCTGAGAGGGCCATAGTGGAGGCAGGTGGGCTGAGAGGGCCCTAGTGGAGCCAGTTTGGCTGAGAGGGCCATAGTGGAGGCAGGTGGCTGAGAGGGCCATAGTGGAGGCAAGTGGCTGAGAGGGCCCTAGTGGAGCCGGCTGACTGAGAGGAGCCTAGTGGAGCCGGCTGACTGAGAGGGCCCTATTGGAGCCGGTTGGCTGAGAGGCCCCAAATGGAGCCGACTGACTGAGGGCCGTTGTGGAACAGGGCTGGTTGAGAGGGCCCTAGTGGAGCCGTCTGGCTGAGAGGGCCCTAGTGGAGCCGTCTGGCTGAGAGGGCCCTAGTGGATCCGGCTGACTGAGAGGGCCGTTTTGTAGCAGGCTGGTTGAGAGGGCCCCAGTGGAGGCAGGCTGGCTTGAGAGGGCCTTAGTGGAGCCGGCTGGCTGAGAGGGCCCTAGTGGAGCCGGCTGGCTGAGAGGGCCCTAGTGGAGCCAGCTGGCTGAGAGGGCCCTAGTGGAGCCGGCTGGCTGAGAGGGCCCTAGTGGAGCCGGCTGGCTGTGAGGGCCCTAGTGGAGCCGGATGGCTGAGAGGCCCAAGTGAGCCGCTGGCTGAGAGGGCCCAAGTGGAGCCAGGTAGCTGAGAGGGGCCCTAGTGGAGCCAGGTGGCTGAGAGGGCCCTAGTGGAGCAAGTGTCACAAGTGTATATCAGTATAGAGCATCCTACCTGTGCTCCATAACAGGGTCATCAGTACCACTGCAGGTATCATATCTGCCTCTAACTGGGGCTCCACAGTCTGCTGTCATAAAGAGTGGACTGAAGAGTGGAAAATACTGCTAGGCTATATGACTTCTCTCTCATTATGTCCTAACTTCAATGATGTGAGATTAACTTCTTAGCAACTTATCTTGGATCAGTGGTTGAACACACGACAGCAAACTGATATGTAAAAAAAATTCCACAGGAAACTGCTGACAGAGCAGCAACGTTACACATAGTGTCCTATAATATCACCTCTAACTTTCTACTGCTTGAGTTCACCTCTTATAGAATATTGGCTTAATGTTCCAGCACCTAAATATAAACAGTACCAGCACCCAAATGAGTACTGATGAGGTCTCATGTTAGAGCAGGAGAAGGGGGGATGTGGTGTAGAAGCTAGAGGTCTGTTACCCAGGTCAACTCAACAGGCCTGATGCTATATGTCAGGGGTCAGACTGGGCTGGGCCAAGAGAGGAACAGGTTACTGGTTATGATGACATCACTGGTGAGAAGACAGTGATAAAAATATATT
This sequence comes from Oncorhynchus kisutch, assembly GCF_002021735.2. NCBI lineage: Eukaryota > Metazoa > Chordata > Actinopteri > Salmoniformes > Salmonidae > Oncorhynchus > Oncorhynchus kisutch. The sequence continues at coordinate 2,552 of NW_022265402.1, forward strand.
CAGTTGATTTAAATGTTGTCTCTCTCTCTCCTCCCCCGTCTCCTTCTACCAACCCAGTCTGTTAGTAAGAATTATCTCTCTCTCCTATCTCTCTCTCTCCCTCCTCCCCTGTCTCCTCCTCAGTCTGTCAGTGAGTAAGAATTATCTCTCTCTCCTTTCTCCCCTGTCTCCTCCTCAGTCTGTCAGTGAGTAAGAACTATCTCTCTCTCCTATCTCTCTCTCCCTCCTCCCCTGTCTCCTCCTCAGTCTGTTAGTGAGTAAGATCTCTCTCTCTCCCTTCTCCCCTGTCTCCTCCTCAGTCTGTCAGTGAGTAAGAACTATCTCTCTCTCCTATCTCTCTCTCTCTCTCCCTTCTCCCCTGTCTCCTCCTCAGTCTGTCAGTGAGTAAGAACTATCTCTCTCTCCTAATCTCTCTCTCCCTCCCCTGTCTCCTCCTCAGTCTGTCAGTGTGTAAGAACTATCTCTCTCTCCCTCCTCCCCTGTCTCCTCCTCAGTCTGTTAGTGAGTAAGATCTCTCTCTCCTATCTCTCTCTCTCTCTCCCTCCTCCCCTGTCTCCTCCTCAGTCTGTCAGTGAGTAAGAACTATCTCTCCTATCTCTCTCCCCTCTCCCCTGTCTCCTCCTCAGTTTGTCAGTGAGTAAGAACTATCTCTCTCCCATCCTTGTGGTTGATTAAAGACCCCCCCCATCCACAAAAGGGGACATATCTGCGTATGTTGTGGTCTCCCCTTCTCTACCCTACCCTCTATCCCCTACCCTCCTCTCTCCTCTACCCTTCTCTCATATCTACCCTCCTCTCTCCTCTACCCTTCTCTCATATCTACCCTTCTCTCTCCTACCCTCCTCTCTCCTCTACCCTTCTCTCTCCCTACCCCCCTCTATCCCCTAACCCTCCTCTCTCACCTATCTTGCTCTATGCCTCCTTTCTCCTCTCCCCTCCCTTTCTCTCTCCCCTCCCTTTCTCTTCTCCTCCTCAAATCTCTCTCCCCAACCCTCCTCTCTCCCTACCCTCTCTCTCTCTCCTCCTCCTCAAATCTCTCTCCCCACCCCTCCTCTCTTCTCATCTCTCTCTCTCTCATTCTCTCTCTCTTCGTGACGTATAGTGTTGAACCTGTTGATCTTGACTCAGCTCACAGACCTCTATCATCTACACCCCTCCCTTCTCCTACTCTAACATAACACCAATATAATATATAATACATCATATATACTCTCATTCATTTACATAGAGACAGATACAATCAATGATTGACACACTGAATATACAACAGTCAGATGCATGACACCATCACAACTTAACTGACATTAGTGCCTGTCCCCAGATGGACAGTTAGACTACAGTAAAGTACATTTACAGGTGATCACATCATTGTCCTGCTTTGAGACACATTTTTACTGACTGCTTCCAGTTGCATGTTATTTTACTAACCCTGCAAATTATAATATATCTTACAATATCAAATCATATCTCAGTAACTGTCATAAGTGTATATCAGTATAACAAAATCCTACCTGTGCTCCACAACAGGGTCATCAGAACCACTGCAGGTATCATATCTGTCTCTAACTGGGGCTCCACAGTCTGCTGTCATAAAGAGTGGACTGAAGAGTGGAAAATACTGCTAGGCTATATGACTTCTCTCTCATTACGTCCTAACGTCAATGATGTGAGATTAACTTCTTAGCAACTTATCTTGGATCTGTGGTTGAACACACGACAGCAAACTAACATGTTAAAAAAACTCCACAGGAAACTGCTGGCAGAGCAGCAACGTTACACATAGTGTCCTATAATATCACCTCTAACTTTCTACTGCTTGAGTTCACCTCTTATAGAATATTGGCTTAATGTTCCAGCACCTAAATATAAACAGTACCAGCACCCAAAATGAGTACTGATGAGGTCTCATGTTAGAGCAGGAGAAGGGGGGATGTTGTGTAGAAGCTAGAGGTCTGTTACCCCAAGTCAACTCAACAGGCATGATGCTATATGTCAGGGTCAGGCTGGGCTGGGCCAAGAGAGGAACAGGTTACTGGTTATGATGACATCACTGGTGAGAAGTCAGTGATAAAAATATATTCTCTCTCCCCCTCCTCCCCTGTCTTCTTCTACCAACCCAGTCTGTTAGTAAGAACTATCTCTCTCTCCTATCTCTCTCTCTCCCTCCTCCCCTGTCTCCTCCTCAGTCTGTCAGTGAGTGAGAACTATCTCTCTCTCCTATCTCTCTCTCTCCTCCTCCTCCCCTGTCTCCTCCTCAGTCTGTCAGTGAGTAATAACTATCTCTCTCTTTCTCCTCCTTCCCTGTCTCCTCCTCAGTCTGTCAGTGAGTAATAACTATCTCTCTCCTATCTCTCTCTCCCTCCTCCCCTGTCTCCTCCTCAGTCTGTCAGTGAGTAAGAACTATCTCTCTCTCCTATCTCTCTCTCCTCCCTCCTCCCCTGTCTCCTCCTCAGTCTGTCAGTGAGTAAGAACTATCACTCTCCTATCTCTCTCTCCCTCCTCCCCCTGTCTCCTCCTCAGTCTGTCAGTGAGTAAGAACTATCTCTCTCTCCTATCTCTCTCTCTCCCTCCTCCCCTGTCTCCTCCTAAGTCTGATAGTGAGTAAGATCTCTCTCTCTCTCCCTCATCCCCTGGCTCCTCCTCAGTCTGTCAGTGAGTAATAACTATCTCTCCTCCTTCTCCCTCCTCCCCGGTCTCCTCCTCAGTCTGTCAGTGAGTAATAACTATCTCTCTCCTATCTCTCTCTCCCTCCTCCCCTGTCTCCTCCTCAGTCTGTCAGTGAGTAAGAACTCTCTCTCTCTCCTATCTCTCTCCCTCCTCCCCTGTCTCCTCCTCAGTCTGTCAGTGAGTAATAACTATCTCTCTCCTATCTCTCTCTCCTCTCTCTCCCTCCTCCCCTCCCTCCTCCTCAGTCTGTCAGTGAGTAAGAACTCTCTCTCTCTCCTACCTCTCTCCTCCTCCCCTGTCTCCTCCTCAGTCTGTCAGTGAGTAAGAACTATCTCTCTCCGCTATCTCTCTCTCTCTCTCTTCCTCCTCCCCTGTCTCCTCCTCAGTCTGTCAGTGAGTAAGAAGTATCTCTCTCCACTATCTCTCTCTCTCTCCCTCCTCCCCTGTCTCCTCCTCAGTCTGTCAGTGAGTAAGAACTATCTCACTCGCCTATCTCTCTCTCTCTCCCTCCTCCCCTGTCTCCTCCTCAGTCTGTCAGTGAGTAAGAACTATCTCTCTCTCTCCCTCCTCCCCTGTCTCCTCCTCAGTCTGTCAGTGAGTAAGAACTATCTCTCTCCTATCTCTCTCTCCCTCCTCCCCTGTCTCCTCCTCAGTCTGTCAGTGAGTAAGAACTATCTCTCTCTCCTATCTCTCTCCCTCCTCCCCTGTCTCCTCCTCAGTCTGTCAGTGAGTAATAACTATCTCTCTCCTATCTCTCTCTCTCTCTCTCTCTCTCCCTCCACCCCTGTCTCCTCCTCAGTCTGTCAGTGAGTAAGAACTATCTCTCTCTCCTATCTCTCTCTCTCCCTCGTCCCCTGTCTCCTCCTCAGTCTGTCAGTGAGTAATAACTCTCTCTCTCTCCCCTCCCCTGTCTCCTTCTACCAACCCAGTCTGTTAGTAAGAACTATTTCTCTCTCCCTTCTCCCCTGTCTCGTCCTCAGTCTGTCAGTGAGTACGAACTATCTCTCTCTCCTATCTCTCTCTCTCTCCCTTCTCCCCTGTCTCCTCCTCAGTCTGTCAGTGAGTAAGAACTATCTCTCTCTCCTATCTCTCTCTCTCTCCCTCCTCCCCTCTCCTCCTCAGTCTGTCAGTGAGTAAGAACTATCTCTCTCTCCCAGCCTTGTGGTTCTTTAAAGACCCCCCCCCCCTCATGTTTCACCATCTGGCAGTCCGTACCACAAACCTGGGTTTGGCAGATGCCAGGGGAACGCTACCTACCCCAAAGCATAGTGCCAACTGTAAAGTTTGGTGTAGGAGGAATAATGGTCTGGGGTTGTTTTTAATGGATCGTGTTAGGCCCCTTAGTTTCATTGAAGGGAAATCTAATCGCTACAGCATACAATGACATTCTAGACTATTCTGTGCTTCCAACTTTGTGGCAACAGTTTGGGGAAGGCCCTTTCCTGTTTCAGCATGACAATGCCCCTGTACACAAAGCGAGGTCCATACAGAGATAGTTTGTTGAGATCGATGTGGAAGAACTTTACTGGCCTTCACAGAGCCCTGACCTAAACCCCATTGAATAGCTTTAGTGATGAATTGTTGTGGCTGAATGGAAGCAAGTCCCTGCAGCAATGTTCCATCTTCTAGTGGAAAGTCTTCGCAGAACAGTGGAGGCTGTTATAGCAGCAATGGGGACCAACTCCATATTAATGCCCATGATTTTGGAATGAGATGTTAGATGAGCAGGTGTCCACATACTTTTGGTCATGTAGTGTACATTCCCCTTCCATGCAAATGTGTAACTCTCTTTGCAGATGAGATTAAATCTAATTTAATACTTTTGCTTTTGTCAGTTTTATAAATCATTAATTTCAGAGGTCAGGGGTCAAGCTGAGCCGGACCAAGAGTGGAAAAGGTTGCTGGTTATGATGACATCACTGGTGAGAAGTCAGTAAAGACAAGATATTCAGTTGGCTGCATGTTAGTCTGTCAGCCCTATCTCTGTTGAATCTCCCTCCATCTCCCCTCCTTCTTGCTCTCCCTATCTCTGTTGACATCTCATTTCTCTCCTCCTGTCTTCTGTCCCCTCGTCTCTCTCCATCCTCTCTCTCTCCTCCACCCTTCTCTCTCCTCTACCCTCCACCCTCCCCTACCCTCCTCTCTCCTATACCCTTCTCTCACCCCTACCCTCCTCTCTCCCCTACCCTCCTCTCTCCCCTTCCCTCCTTTCTCCCCTACCCTCCTTTTTCCCCTACCCTCCTCTCTCCCCTACCCTCCTTTTTCCCCTACCCTCCTCTCTCCCCTTCCCTCCTTTCTCCCCTACCCTCCTCTCTCCCCTACCCTCCTCTCTCCCCTTCCCTCCTTTTCTCCCCTACCCTCCTCTCTCCCCTACCCTTCTCTCTCCCCTACCCTCCTCTCTCCCCTACCCTCCTCTCTCCCCTACCCTCCTCTCTCCCCTACCCTCCTCTCTCCCCTACCCTTCTCTCTCCCTCCACCCCTGTCTCCTCCTCAGTCTGTCAGTGAGTAAGAACTATCTCTCTCTCCTATCTCTCTCTCTCCCTCGTCCCTGTCTCCTCCTCAGTCTGTCAGTGAGTAATAACTCTCTCTCTCTCCCCTCCCCTGTCTCCTTCTACCAACCCAGTCTGTTAGTAAGAACTATTTCTCTCTCCCTTCTCCCCTGTCTCGTCCTCAGTCTGTCAGTGAGTACGAACTATCTCTCTCTCCTATCTCTCTCTCTCTCCCTTCTCCCCTGTCTCCTCCTCAGTCTGTCAGTGAGTAAGAACTATCTCTCTCTCCTATCTCTCTCTCTCTCCCTCCTCCCCTCTCCTCCTCAGTCTGTCAGTGAGTAAGAACTATCTCTCTCTCCCAGCCTTGTGGTTCTTTAAAGACCCCCCCCCCCCCTCATGTTTCACCATCTGGCAGTCCGTACCATAAACCTGGGTTTGGCAGATGCCAGGGGAACGCTACCTACCCCAAAGCATAGTGCCAACTGTAAAGTTTGGTGTAGGAGGAATAATGGTCTGGGGTTGTTTTTAATGGATCGTGTTAGGCCCCTTAGTTTCATTGAAGGGAAATCTAATCGCTACAGCATACAATGACATTCTAGACTATTCTGTGCTTCCAACTTTGTGGCAACAGTTTGGGGAAGGCCCTTTCCTGTTTCAGCATGACAATGCCCCTGTACACAAAGCGAGGTCCATACAGAGATAGTTTGTTGAGATCGATGTGGAAGAACTTTACTGGCCTTCACAGAGCCCTGACCTAACCCCATTGAATAGCTTTAGTGATGAATTGTTGTGGCTGAATGGAAGCAAGTCCCTGCAGCAATGTTCCATCTTCTAGTGGAAAGTCTTCGCAGAACAGTGGAGGCTGTTATAGCAGCAATGGGGACCAACTCCATATTAATGCCCATGATTTTGGAATGAGATGTTAGATGAGCAGGTGTCCACATACTTTTGGTCATGTAGTGTACATTCCCCTTCCATGCAAATGTGTAACTCTCTTTGCAGATGAGATTAAATCTAATTTAATACTTTTGCTTTTGTCAGTTTTATAAATCATTAATTTCAGAGGTCAGGGGTCAAGCTGAGCCGGACCAAGAGTGGAAAAGGTTGCTGGTTATGATGACATCACTGGTGAGAAGTCAGTAAAGACAAGATATTCAGTTGGCTGCATGTTAGTCTGTCAGCCCTATCTCTGTTGAATCTCCCTCCATCTCCCCTCCTTCTTGCTCTCCCCTATCTCTGTTGACATCTCATTTCTCTCCTCCTGTCTTCTGTCCCCTCGTCTCTCTCCATCCTCTCTCTCTCCTCCACCCTTCTCTCTCCTCTACCCTCCACCCTCCCCTACCCTCCTCTCTCCTATACCCTTCTCTCACCCCTACCCTCCTCTCTCCCCTACCCTCCTCTCTCCCCTTCCCTCCTTTCTCCCCTACCCTCCTTTTTCCCCTACCCTCCTCTCTCCCCTACCCTCCTTTTTCCCCCTACCCTCCTCTCTCCCCTTCCCTCCTTTCTCCCCTACCCTCCTCTCTCTCCCCTACCCTCCTCTCTCCCCTTCCCTCCTTTTCTCCCCTACCCTCCCTCTCTCCCCTACCCTTCTCTCCCTCCTCCTCTCTCCCTACCCTCCTCTCTCCCCTACCCTCCTCTCTCCCCTACCTACCCTCCTCTCTCCCCTACCCTCCTCTCTCCCCTACCCTTCTCTCTCCCCTCCCCTCCTCTCTCTCTCCCCTCCCCTCCTCTCTCCCCTCCCCCTTCTCTCTCCCCTCCCCTCCTCTCTCCCCTCCCCCTTCTCTCTCCCCTCCCCTCCACTCTCCCCCTCCACTCCTCTCTCCCCTACCCCCTCTCTCGCCCTTCCCTCCTTTCTCCCCTCCCCCTCCTCTCTCCCCTACCCTCCTCTCTCCCCTACCCTTCTCTCTCCCTCCCCTCCCTCCTCCTCCCCTCACCCCTTCTCTCTCTCCCCTCCCCTCCACTCTCCCCTACCCTCCTCTCTCCCCTACCCTTCTCTCCTCCCCTCCCCTACTCTCTCCCCCTTCCCTCCTTTCTCCCCTACCCTCCTCTCTCTCCTCTACCCTCCACCCTCCCCTACCCTCCTCTCTCCTATACCCTCCTCTCTCCCCCTACCCTCCTCTCTCCCTACCCTCCTCTCTCCCCTTCCCTCCCTTTCTCCCTACCCTCCTCTCTCCCCTACCCTTCTCTCTCCCCTACCCTCCTCTCTCCCCTACCTCCTCTCTCCCCTACCCTCCTCTCTCCCCTTCCCTCCCTTTCCCTACCTTTCTCCCTACCCTCCTCTCTCCCCTACCCTTCTCTCTCCCCTACCCTCCTCTCTCTCCCTACCCTTCTCTCTCCCATACCCCCTCTCTCCTATACCCTCTCTCCCCTCCCCTCCTCCTCCCTCTCCCCTCCCTCTCTCTCCCCCCCCCTTCTCTCTCTCCCCTCCCCTCCACTCTCCCTCCACTCCTCTCTCCCTACCCTCCTCTCTCCCTCCCCCTCCTCTCTCTCCCCTACCCTCCTCTCTCCCCTACCCTCCGTTTCCCCCCTACCCGCCTCCTCTCTCCCCTTCCCTCCTTTCTCCCCTAACCCTCCTCTCTCCCCTACCCTTCTCTCTCCCCTACCCTCCCTCCTCTCCCCTACCCCTCCTCTCTCCCCTACCCTTCTCTCTCCCCTCCCCTCCTCTCTCCCCTCCCCTCCTCTCTCCCCTCCCCTTCTCTCTCCCTCCCCTCCACTCTCCCCTCCCACTTCCTCTCTCCCCTACCCTCCTCTCTCTCCCCTTCCTCCTCTCTCCCCTCCCCCTCCTCTCTCCCCTAACCCTCCTCTCTCCCCTACCCTTCTCTCTCCCCTCCCCCCTCTCTCCCCTCCCCCTTCTCTCTCCCCTCCCCTCCACTCTCCCCTACCACTCCTCTCTCCCCTACCCCTCCTCTCTCCCCTACCTTCCTCTCCCCTCCCCTCCCCTCCTCTCTCCACTCCCCCTTCTCTCTCACCTACCCTCCTCTCTCCCGTCCCCCCTCCTCTCTCCCCTCCCCTTCTCTCTCTCCTACCCTCCTCTCTCTTCTACCCTCCTCTCCTCTCTCCTCAAACATTTTCTCTCTCTCCTATCTTGCTCTATGCCCTCCCCTTCATCTCCCCTCCCATTCTCTCTCCCCTCCCCTCCCATCTCCCCCTCCCCTTCCATTCTCTCTCCCCTACCGTCCTCTCTCCCTACCCTCCTCTCTCTCTCTCCTCTCCTCCTCAAATCTCTCTCTCCCCACCCCTCCTCTCTATTCCATCTCTCTCTCGTTTCTCTCTCACTTCTTGACATTAGTGTTGAACCTGTTGATCTGACTCAGCTCATAGACCTCTATCATCTACACCCCCTCCCTTCTCCTACTCTAACATAACACCAATATAATATATAATACAACCTATATTACTCTCATTCATTTACATAGAGACAGATACAATCAATCATTGACACACTGAATATACAACAGTCAGATGCATGGACACCATCACAACTTAACTGACATTAGTGCCTGTCCCCAGATGGACAGTTAGACTACAGTAAAGTACATTTACAGGTGATCACATCATTGTCCTGCTTTGAGACACATGTTTACCTGTCTGCTTCCAGTTGCATGTTATTTTTACTAACCCTGCAAATTATAATGTATCTAACAATATCAAATCATATCTCAGTACTGTCCACAAGTGTATAGCAGTATAAGAGCATCCTACCTGTGCTCCACAACAGGGTCATCAGTACCCACTGCAGGTATCATGCCTGTCTCTAACTGGGGCTCCACTGACATACACAGTCACTGTCATTGTAGAGAGGACTGAAGACTGGAACGTGCTGCTCGGCTATATGACTTCTATGTCATTCGTTCGTTGGGTCTTTGATGTGAGATAAACTTCCTTAGCAACTTATCTTGGATCAGTGGTTGAACACACTACAGCAACAACTGAAAAAGTCCACAGGAAACTGCTGACAGAGCAGCAACATTTCACATAGTGTCCTATAATATCACCTCTAACTTTCTTCTACTGATTGAGTTCACCTCTTATAGAATATTGGCTTATGTTCCAGCACCTAATATAAACAGTACCAGCACCCAAAATGAAGTACTGATGAGGTCTCATGTTAGAGCAGGAGAAGGGGGGATGTGGTGTAGAAGCTAGAGGTCTGTTACCCAAGTCAACTCAACAGGCCTGATGATATATGTCAGGGTCAGGCTGGGCCAAGAGAGGAACAAGGTTACTGTGTTATGATGACATCACTGGTGAGAAGACAGTGATAAAAATAGTATTCTCTCTCTCTCCCCCTCCTCCCTCTCTACCCTCCCTATCTTCCCTTCCCCTCCCCCTCTCTGTCTCCTGTCTCCCTCCCATCCTTTATTTATATTAAATAAAGTAAGGGGAGGTAGAAGAAGGGGAAAGGGGGAGAAGAGGAGAGGAGGGGGGAGAAGAGGAGAGGGGGAGAAGAGGAGAGGGGGGAGAAGAGGAGAGCGGGGGGATGAGGAGAGGAGAGGAGAAGAAGAGGAGAGGAGGGGGGACCGAAGAGGAAGGGAGAAGAGCGGGGGGAGAAGAGGAGAGGAGAGAAGGGAAGAGGAGAGGAGAGGGGGAGAAGAGGAGAGGAGAGAAGGGAGAGGAGAGGAGGGAGAAGAGGAGAGAGGGAGAAGAGGAGAGAAGGGAGAAGAGGGGGGAGAAGAGGAGAGGAGAGAAGGGAAGAGGAGAGGAGAGGAGAGGGGGAGAAGAGGAGAGTAGATAGGGAGGAGAGGAGAGAAGGGAGAAGAGAGAGGATTGGGGGAGAAGAGGAGAGGAGAGGAGATGAGAGGGGGAGAAGAGGAGAGGAAAGAAGGGAGAGAGGAGAGGAGGGGGGGGAGGAGAGGAGAGGAGAGGGGGAGAAGAGGAGAGGGAGGGGGGGAAAGAAAGAAGGGGGAGAAAGAGGAGAGGAGGGCCTGCCTGCCTGCCTGCCTGCAGTATATACACGAAATCAACAAAATATGTGGACACCTGCTCGTCAAACTCTCAATCCAAATCATGGTCATTTGCATGGATTTAGTCCCCACCCATTTGCTGCTATAACAGCCTCCACTCTTCTGGGAAGGCTTTCTTCTAGATGATGGAACATTGCTGCGAGGACTTGCTTCCATTCCAAGAGCATTAGTGAGGTCAGCGATGAGGCTCGCAGTCAGCGTTCCAATTCATCCCAAAGGTGTTCGACGTTTTTTAATGTCAGGGCTTTGTGAATTTCTCCACACCAATCTCAACTAACCATTCATGTATGGATCTCCTTTGTGTACAGGGCATTGTCATGCTGAAACAGGAAAGGGCCTTCCCCAAACTGTTGCCACAAAGTTGGAAGCACAGATTCCTCTAGAATGTCATTCTATGCTGTAGCATTAAGATTTCCCTTAACTGAACTAGGGGCCCAAACCATGAAAAACAGCCCCAGACCATTATTCCTCCTCCACCAAACTTTACAGTTGTCACTATGCATTAGGGCAGGTAGCGTTTCTCCTGGCATCCTCCAAACCCAGATTAGTGTGTTGGATTGCTAGAAGGTGAGATGATTCATTACTCCCAGAGAAACGTTTCCACTGCTCCAGAGTCCAGTTGGCTGTGAGTTTTAGAACACTCAAGCCGACGCTTGACATTGCCATATTGATCTTAGGTTTGTATGCAGCGCTCGGTCTATGGAGATTGCATGGCTGTGTGCTTAATTTTAAACACCTGTCAGCAACTGGTGTGGCTGAAATGGCCCAATCTACTAATTTGAGAGGGGTCCACATACTATTGTACATATAGTGTATTCACTCAGCTGTCTGGTCCGGAGATATCACCTGTGATGCTGTCTGTTCCAGGAAGAATATCACCTCTCACAATATTGGGACGGCAGGGTAGATTCATAAGTGGAGTGATGATGTTATGTAAGGATCAGACTGTATAGCTATATTACATGTATATAGTGTATTATTGGGGAAAGCAGGGTAGTGGTTAGAATGTTATGTAAGGATAAGACTGTATAGGCTATATTACATGTATATAGTGTATTATTGGGGCAGCAGCCTAGTGGTTAGAATGTTATTA
>NW_022265403.1:0-12500 GCF_002021735.2 Oncorhynchus kisutch
TCTCTCTCTGTCTCTCTCTCTCTCTCTCTCTCTCTCTCTCTCTAGTCTGTGTCTACTGAACCGTATGCCCAGTCCAGAAGAGAGCTCTCTTTGTACTGTAGCTGGCTGGCAGACAGAGAAATAGAGATAGAGGGAGAGAGAAAAGGAGGACAGCGAGAGGTCTGAGTGACCTGATTCCGTACTCTGTTTTTGGCCGTGGTTCAGATGCAGCAGAGCCTCATCTCTCCTCCAGAGACTTTTAGGAGGGGAGCCGGTGTCCTCCCTGTGTCCTCACTCCACCCAGGGACTCTCAGTGTGAAATTGACCATAATGCGGAAGGAATCGTGTACCTGTAGAGGGAGGAAGCGTTAGACATGGAGTGAGAGAGGGAGGAGGCTGGGAGGAGAGAGAGGGAGGAGCTGGGAGGAGGAGAGAGGGAGGAGGCTGGGAGGAGAGAGGGAGGAGGCTGGGAGGAGGAGAGAGGGAGGAGGCTGGGAGGAGGGAGAGAGGGGACTGTAGGCAGAGAGAGAAAGAGATATGGAGGATGTGGGGGGGAGAGAATGAGAGTAAAAATGGTTTGATACAGAAAGGAGAGAGAGAGACAGACAGACAGACAGACAGGCAGGCAGATGGGGGCTGTTTTGAGGACTGGATATTATTTGTGTCTGGATGACTGAGATGGGTGTCAAATGTCATGTTTTGTGCGGGCGTAATGAAAACGTGTCTGCTTTCTGAAGGATGACAGACAGCAAGTATATTCATTAAACTGAGTCGCTGCTCGGTGTGATTGGCATGTTAGGACGCTTCTCCAGAAATATCACGGCAGGTGTCAATAACGGGAGACGAGAACACACGTCTTCTCTGTACATGCATGAGTGTGTGTCATGCACACACACACACACCCACACACACATGCACACCACACTTCTATCAAAAGTACCAAAAGTACCCTCGTTATACCCTCCGAGGTATCAATCTGAAATCGGCTGAAAATAAAAGAAATGTTTGCGCACCTCTTGTTGTTGGTCAGACGAGCCATTCCCTCTCCCTCCTCACATCTCCCTCCCGCCCCTCCCTTTCTCATTTCTCATTTCCTCCCTCATAGGGCGGTTAACCCCTGACCTCTGGGTGATGAGGCTCCTTTGTAACCCCCTGTAACAATGATGAAATCAAGTCAAGGGGCAGTAGCCAGCAGAAGATTTCTCTTCTTCTCTCATTGTTCCTCTTTCTATCAGAGGAGTAAACAGCAGGAGGGCTATAGATGGAGGGGTCCACCGCTCTACCAACTAAAGCTCCAGATATAAGGGTGTCTGGTGATGGTATGTTTATGCGCTCATGTGTGTGTGCCCTGAGCTATCGCCATGACGACAACGCCGGGCCAAGCTCTCTGTCTTGTGATGATGCATGGGCCGGCGGTAGAGAGGACAGCAGACAGGCCTGCAGAAGACTAACACCGCAGAAGGCTAGATGTGTCACATGGGATGACACTGGAGAGACGAAGCAGGTACGGGAAGTAAAACATTAAATATAGAACGGACATGGAACGAGACATTAACAGCATCAGCAAACAGGTAACACAGACAAAAAAACTATTACTGCAGCAGCGGGAACAGAGCAAGGAAACTGACAAATATACTGGAGGAAATAAACAGATGATGAGTCCAAGTGAGTCCAATATCGCTGATGCACGTGATGAGGGAAGGCAGGTGTGCATAATAGATGATAGGAGTGAGTGAAGCAGGGCAGCCTGGTGCCCTCAAGCGCCAGAGGGGGGGAAGAGTGGGAGTGGACATGACGTCCACCCGGGCAAGCCGGCCGAGACATGGGCGCTCGGAAAGCCGGTTGGGGCGTGGGAGCCCAACTATCTGTCAGGAGTGTGAGAACTGGCGAGCCCCCTGAGGCATGGCAGACCGACAATCCGTCTGAGGCAAGATGCTTGTAGATCCCGCTGCAGTGAGGGAGATGTAAAGCAGGGCAACCTGGTGCCCTCGTTCGCCAGGGGGGGGAAGAGCGGGAGCAGATGTGACAGAACCCCCCACTCTTGGGACACCACCCGGCGTTCCACTTGGGCGAACCCCGGCCGAGACATGGGTGCTGGGCAAGCCGGTTGGGGCGTGGAAGCCTGACGAACCGACAGGAGCGTGGGAGCCTGGCGAGCAGGCTGAGGTATGGAAGCCTAACATCCGGCTGAGGCAAGATGCCTGACGCCTGTCGAGGGAGCCCAACAATCCAGCGGAGTGTGACGTGGGATGGAAACCTGCCGAGCCAACCGAGGCAACGAAACCTCTCGAGCCAGCCAGCCAGCCAATAATAATCCTGGACCGGCTGGGCGAATAAGAACTGATGATCCGGCTGAGTCCCGACGTGGGATGTGCGAGCCAACCGGGACAAGGAAACTTCTTGAGCCAGCTAGGGCGTGGAAGCCCAACATGTTGGCTAGGCACCCCAGGGGGCATACCAACCGGAATGCCAGTACTCCCCGATGCTTCGTATGATGGCTGCTGCTTCTCCTATAGCAGATTATAACAGGAAGGTCTTCGACCACCCGGTCTGTGGAAAGGATACCGCTAAACGACTCCTGTCCCTCCGTCAAGGTGCCCAGAGTGTTGCTGAAATGGCATGTGAGTTCCGCACCCTCGCCGCAGAGCGAGGCTGGAATGAAGAGGCTCTTCAGGGAGCATTCCGGAACTCACTCACTGAGACCCTCAAGGACGAGTTGGTGTCCAGGGAGGAGCCTGATGATCTTGATGAACTCATTTCTCTCACTATCCGCATTGACAACCGTCTCTGGGAGTGTTGGAGGAAGAGGGTAGGTAGGGTTGCAAGTACCTTAACATCTGCTTCAGTGCCTTGCCCTTCTCCTCCGACTGCATCCCTACCCCAGGCATGTTCTAAACCTGAACCCATGCAGCCTGGCCGGACCCATCTATCTCCAGAGGAGAGGCAGATACTAGGAGATGTCTATACTGTGTCCAGGTTGGCCAGATGGTCTCCACTTGTTCCCTGCGTCCAGTAAGACAAGGCTCGGCCGTTATGGGGGAAATATTGTTGAGTCAAATCGCCGGCCCATCTTCCCCCAGACCTCTGTTTGAGACCAACCTTGTGTGACAGAGCCACTCTCTGGTATTCACCAGGAGATGATCAGTTTCCACATAATCAACAGTCCCAACCCAGCTCACTCCAACCTCAGCCTCCACATCTGGCTTCCTACAACTCATCCAAGCTTCCCTGGATCTGCACTACACAATCTCTCCCTGTGTTACAATAAATATATTGGTTCATTCATCCCTGTTTCCTGGTCTGAGTCTGCTCTTGGGTTCCCCTGTGTTGCTCTGCTTAACTGTATGAGAAATCAAAGTGTGTTTTTTTTCTTCGTCAAGAAAAAAGATGGGTCATGGGTCACTTCCGTGGGTTGAATAGTATCACTGTCAGGAACAAGTATCCCTTGCCACTCATCAGTTCTGCTTCCCCCCCCCCCTCCATGGTGCCACGGTTTTCACTAAACTCCACTTCCAGAATGCCTACCACCTTTTCCGCATCAGAGAGGGGGACGAGTGGAAAACGGCATTCAACACACCACTTGGACACTTTGAGTTTTTGTACTGTTAAGCGGAACAGCACAGGGGAACCCAAGTGCAAACTCAGACCAGGAAACAGGGATGAATGAACCAAGATATTTATTGTAACACAGGGAGAGATGAAGTGCAGCCTGGCGCCCTCAAGCGCCAGAGAGGGGAAGCGTGGGAGCAGACGTGACAAGATGTTTTGAGTTGGCCGCTCTGTCCTGCCTCCCATACGGTACCCTATTCCCTATATAGTGCAGTACTTTTGACCCCTGCTAGAGGATGGCTGGGTGCTAGCCTCAGCTACACTTCATGCTCCCCGGCCCACGGAACCAGCAATCTAAGCCAGCAGATTTTTAAAGGTCAGGCGACATTGGCTGGACTGGACCCAGCTAGCACATAAAGTTCTGAGAACCATGTTTTTTAGAGCTTGGTGAGAGCGTGATTGTCCTGTGGTTATTTTGCATTCAACCTTCCCACAACTTTCTAGGAATGGTGCAGGAAAGATGCTTGGCTTTGGGACATTCTTAGCACAGTTCATGAACTTGACAAAGAAAGTATATTTCTTGGTATTTCATCATTTCAACAGAACGTTTCCTAAATGTTTGAACATGGTTACATTTCATTTCAATGTTGGTAATGTTCTAGGAACGTTCTACAACTGGTTTGACATTGGGAATGTTCTCAAAAAGTTCAGAGAATATTAAGAAACAATGTGGGAATTTCAGTACTTCAGCATAATGTTTCCTACAGGTTTTTTCATGGTTCTATTTAATCTCATGTTCTCAAATTGTTCCGAGAATGTTAAAAAACGATGTTCTTCTGTGAGAATCTTAGTACTTCCACAGAACATTCCACACAAGTTCCCACGTGGTTCCATTTAATGTCATATTTGTATTACATTCTGGGAAAAAATTTCAAATGAGTGACTTAAGCGATTCTGGGAATATTGTACTCATTAACATCAATACGCTCTAAATTCCATTCTCAGAACATGAAAAAAACTTTCCATAAAAAAACACATTAAAACTTTAGTGACATTCAGAGAATGTTCTCAGAATGTTACTTAAAAACATCTACATTCCGTTCTCAGCATCAACAAAACTCTCTCTATCCTCCATCTTGTGAAGTGGGTTCAGGTGTGTTGGCTGCGCCCACTAATTGGCCCCATCTGATCTTAATGAGTGCTTGTTTCCTTTGAATGGACTAAAATAAACAGCTTTGTATGCGCAAAAAACCATGGCATGCTAGCGCCATCCTGGTGGTGCAGTGGACTAATTCCAGGGATAGACAGGGATAGAAAGTCATAGGTTTGAATCTAACTGATGCAGTGTCACAATAAAAAAAATATGTGTTCTCATGATTATTCCTCAGGAAATGACTGGCCATGTGTCCTATCTGTACTTCAGAAAATGAAATCCTAAATATGCTAGCAGTGTTAAGTCCTATTGAAGCATTCAGTGAAACTTTTAAGGAAGCTATTAAAAAAAACTCTAAATAACCCACTAACCAGAGTAAATGTTCCCATAATAGGCTAACTTTTAACTTCTGTTCTCAGGACGTTTAAAAAACGTTATTTTTTACGACCATGAAATATATGGCTTTGTTCCAACAACCAATGTGAAACCAAAAACATATGTTCTTCTCTCTCTCTCTCTGACTTGTTTATTCTCTCTCTCCCTTCTTCTCCCGATATGAAATTAATTTGACTCGACCATAGTAAAGTCTCTGTCACGTTCGTCATAAGGATCAGACCAAGGCGCAGCATGGTAGGCGTACATTCTCTACAAAAAAACGAAATCAATGAACGAAACGCTATACAAATAGTGCTGAGAGGCAACTAAGCATAGACACGATCCCACAACACAAATGAGGAAAATGGCTACCTAAATATGATCCCCAATCAGAGACAATGATAAACTGCTGTTTCACATTGGGAACCATATCAGGCCAACATAGACATACAAAAACTAGAGTACCCACCCTAGTCACACCCTGACCTAACCAAAATATATAGAAAAACAGAGATATCTAAGTTCAGGGCGTGACAGTCTCAGACAGATTACTCATAACATAACCACCATGTTATGGAGGTGGCTCCAGTGTATGATTCTATTTACTTCCTGAATGCTCTCTATCTCCGTAGTGACAAAGATGAAGGGCTTGTGAAACTCTGTCAGCAGACACTTGACTGAACGTTCCCCTGAGGACTGAGTTCACTAAAAAGCTTCCGGGAAAGAACCACCAACCAAAAGGGTGGCATTGCCATATTTTGCTCCACTTTGTCCCCACCAATGCCATCTTAACCAAGAAAAAGAGTAACATTGCCATATTTTGCTCCACTTTATCCCAATAATGGCCTCATTGAAACAAATGATGGCTTGTTTACATGCAGAAGCTTACTGTTACCGACAGTTAGAGCTTTAATGCCGATAAACACGACTTTGGTTTATAATGTAGTTTTTATCTTGTTGAATCTTTCATTAAGCAGAGAGAGACGCCAGTGTTTCTGATGTATTAGATGGACCTAGACACAACCCTGCTTGAGATGGAAGGTTTGAATCGGCATAATGGTATGCCAGAAATGATTTGGTCTTATAATATATGATAACAGGTGATGATTTATAACCCGCTTTCACATCTGACCTCAGGACCTTTAATCACGGGAAAGGAGAACAACATCTCCAACTGTAATATCAACTGTCGCGCTTTTACTCTCACAATAACCCAGCGTACTGCCTCCATATTAATCAAATGGGACGGTCCACCAGTCCAAAGCCCACTGTTTCAAATCTGTCCATACAGATGGAATAATGCCTATTGTCTAGTATCATTATTCTGCTATCAGAAGCCATACAGCATTCTCTTTTCTTATGACAGGTGAACATTCCCCAGATGGCATGTCGTCCATATTCCAACCCACCATTCTATCTGCATATAATAGTCGTTTGGTGGTTGCTTATATATTTCCTGTTTCACACATGTACAAGTGGGAATTAATACACGTGTGTGAATTGGAAATGTGTTTTTTGGCATAGCCGACTCTCCCCGAGACACCCTTGGAGAATGGGGTCACGTCCAGGGTCAGTCATTATCAATGGCGACCCTGGAGCAATTAGTTTTAACTGCCTTGCTCAAGGGCACATCAACAGATGTTTCCCTTTGTCAGCGCAGGGATTCAAACTAGTGACCTTTCAATTACTGGCTCATTGCTCTAACCGCTGGGCTGCCTGACACATATGGCTGGGTTACCTGACACATATGTCTGGGCTACCTGACACATATGGCTGGGCTACCTGACACAAATGGCTGGGTTACCTGACACATATGGCTGGGCTACCTGACAGCTGGGCTACCTGACACATATGGCTTGGCTACCTGACACATATGGCTTGGCTACCTGACACATATGGCTGGGCTACCTGACAGCTGGGCTACCTGACAGCTGGGCTACCTGACACATATGGCTTGGCTACCTGACACATATGGCTTGGCTACCTGACACATATGGCTGGGCTACCTGACACATATGGCTGGGCTACCTGACACATATGACTGGGTTGCCTGATACATGTGGCTGGGTTACCTGACACATATGGCTGGGCTACCTGACACATATGGCTGGGCTACCTGACACATATGGCTGGGCTACCTGACACATATGGCTGGGCTACCTGACACATATGGCTGGGCTACCTGACACATATGGCTGGGCTACCTGACCCATATGGCTGGGCTACCTGACAGCTGGGCTACCTGACACATATGGCTGGGCTACCTGACACATATGGCTGGGCTATCTGACACATATGGCTGGGCTACCTGACACATATGGCTGGGCTACCTGACACATATGGCTGGGCTACCTGACACATGGCAATTACAAAAGCACAGTAGCATGTCCAATTGCGAGGCATAACAGCTGCATAACAGATGAAAAACGAGGTGAGCGTTTCTTGTTTTTCCGATTATTTCTCCTCCCTAGAGGTGCAACACTGATTTGGCGTGACGGTGTGAAAATAAGGAAGGCTCATTTTGTTTTGTTCTCTGATTCACTTTGAATATTTTGTTCTGTTGTTGGCATCTCTTGGCTTTACACTGGTGGTATTGTGGGGGGGATCTGCCTGGGATCAGCCTGTCAGGGTAGCTGCTGGCAATATTACATAGGACTACTGTAACTTGACTGCAGTCTTCATCCCTCTCCCTTTCCCTGTCTATCTCTTTACATCTCTCTCTCTCTCTCTCTCTCTCTCTCTCTCGCTCTCTCACACACACTCTCTCTCTTTCTCTCTCTCTTTCCCTCCCTCTCTCTCTACTTCTCCCTCACTCCCTCTCTGCATGTCCAGAAGGTCAGTCTCAGACAGTCTAAACAACACTGTGTCACTGAGACTAAACCCAGACAGTCTAAATAACACTGTCACTGAGACTAAACTCAGACAGTCTAAATAACACTGTCACTGAGACTAAACCCAGACAGTCTAAATAACACTGTGTCACTGAGACTAAACCCAGACAGTCTAAAAAAACACTGTGTCACTGAGACTAAACTCAGACAGTCTAAATAACACTGTCACTGAGACTAAACCCAGACAGTCTAAAAAACACTGTGTCACTGAGACTAAACCCAGACAGTCTAAAAAAACACTGTGTCACTGAGACTAAACCCAGACAGTCTAAATAACACTGTGTCACTGAGACTAAACCCAGACAGTCTAAAAGGCCATTATGAACCTCTCTCCCTTCACATTCATGTCTTCTGACTCTGAGATGAATTCCTCTGTGTATTCTACTGGTCTTTACAACTGTTGAAACTGTTGTTTCTGGTCTTGGAGGAGATGCAGTGCTTGCCGGTTTTATCTCCAACCCAGCTGTAACACATGGAAGACAATGTTAGTGCAGATGTAGGATGATGATAGTGTTGATGAATCAGGTGTGTTATTGCAGGGCTGAAGCCAAACCCACACCTTTGTCTCTATAACCCCCCCCCCTCCTACATGCACTGACTTTGATAGCTACTTTATTGAGGGAAAATGTGCTCACTATGACTGAGATATGTGGTTGTCTCACCAAGCTATCTGAAGATAAATGCACTAACTTTAAGTCTCTCTCACTGAACATCTACCATAGTCTTCTTCAGAATACACACTCTTCTTCAACAAGAAATAAGAGACAGTTGATCACAAAAAAGTCCAATAATGACTCTCTGCCTCCCCTCTCTCTTTCCCTCCCCTCCCTCCCCTCCCTCCAGCTCTTAACCATCGACGACAACTTCTGTGGCCTGGATATGAACGCTCCGCTGGGGGTGTCAGAGATGGTGCAGGGCATCCCTCTCTTCTCTGACTCCACCGACAAGATGACCTCGGTCATCGCCTATGTCTACAAGAACCACTCTCTGGCCTTCGTGGGCACCAAGAGCGGGCGCATCAAGAAGGTAGGCGGGCGGCCATTGATACTATTACACTTCCCAGTGGTCTCCCACCAGGGACTGTGGAGGGCTACTAGGAGATACGAGGAGATTGTTTTTCCACAAACATACTGAGTCGGCCGTTTTCTCTTCAGGAGGGAGAGGTGGAGGAGAGGCAGTGTGTGTGAGTGTGAGTGTGTGTGTGTGTGTGTGTCAGAGAGAGAGCATCTCGAGACCACCTCAGGTGTTTTATTAATAGAGGTCTTTCTGGTGTTTCTGGACGTCTCTCCTGATCCATGGTCCTGTATAATACACGCTACACCATGACAACCTACTGTACACTGTAGCTGCTACCATATCATTTTGTCCACAACACTGAAATAGTCTCTAAAATTATACAAACCATACGTCATTTTCCATTGTACAAAGAAACTAAAGAAGTCGCTGCCATAAACAGATCAACCGTTAGAGACTGTGTTTTGAAGTGTGTGACTGCAGCGTGGGTGGATAGGCCTGGTGCAGCGTGTCGGAGCCGCCAGCCTGGACCCCTGCTGCCCCCTACGCCCCCTCTCAGGGAGCCCTGTCCTGGGGTAATTGGATGATGCGGTGCTGGGGGCCCTGGGCCTGCTGCTCTGCTTCTCTCTCTTCTCTGATGTGCTGACAGGGGTGTGAGGCATACACACGCCATGACTGAGACTAATCCTGGGCCAAGCCAGCTAGCCGCTCCTGGCTCTGAGGACAATAGTATTACAGAGAGAAGGAAGGAGAGGAGAGAGTGGGAGCTGAGAGAAGGAGAGGAGAGAGTGAAGCTGAGAGAAGGAGAGGAGAGAGTGGAGCTGAGAGAAGGAGAGGAGAGAGTGGAGTTGAGAGGAGAGAGTGGAGCTGAGAGAGTGAAGCTGAGAGAAGGAGCTGAGAGAGTGGAGCTGAGAGAAGGAGAGGAGAGAAGAGAGTGGAGCTGAGAGAAGGAGAGGAGAGAGTGGAGCTGAGAGAAGGAGAGGAGAGAGTGGAGCTGAGAGAAGGAGAGGAGAGAGTGGAGCTGAGAGAAGGAGAGGAGAGGAGAGAGTGGAGCTGAGAGGGAGGAGAGGAGAGAGTGGAGCTGAGAGAAGGAGAGGAGAGAGTGGAGTTGAGAGGAGGAGAGGAGAGAGTGGAGCTGAGAGAGTGAAGCTGAGAGAAGGAGCTGAGAGAGTGGAGCTGAGAGAAGGAGAGGAGAGAAGGAAGGAGAGAGTGGAGCTGAGAGAAGGAGAGGAGAGAGTGGAGCTGAGAGAAGGAGAGGAGAGAGTGGTGCTGAGAGAAGGAGAGGAGAGAGTGGAGCTGAGAGAAGGAGAGGAGAGGAGAGAGTGGAGCTGAGAGGAGGAGAGGAGAGAGTGGACTGAGAGAGTGGAGCTGAGAGAAGGAGAGGAGAGAGTGGAGCTGAGAGGAGGAGAGGAGAGAGTGGAGCTGAGAGGAGGAGATGAGAGAGTGAGCTGAGAGAGTGGAGCTGAGAGGAGGAGAGGAGAGAGTGGAGCTGAGAGAAGGAGAGGAGAGAGTGAGCTGAGAGGAGGGAGAGAGTGGAGCTGAGAGAGTGGAGCTGAGAGAAGGAGAGGAGAGAGTGGAGCTGAGAGGAGGAAGAGGAGAGAGTGGAGCTGAGAGAGTGGAGCTGAGAGGAGGAGAGGAAAGAGTGGAGCTGAGAGAAGGAGAGGAGAGAGTGGAGCTGAGAGAAGGAGAGGAGCGAGTGGAGCTGAGAGGAGGAGAGGAGAGAGTGGAGCTGAGAGGAGGGAGAGGAAAGAGTGGATCTGAGAGAGTGGAGCTCAGAGGAGGAGAGGAGAGAGTGGAGCTGAGAGAGTGGAGCTGAGAGGAGGAGAGGAAAGAGTGGAGCTGAGAGAGTGGAGCTCCGAGGAGGAGAGGAGAGAGTGGTGCTGAGAGAAGGAGATGAGAGGAGAGAGTGGTGCTGAGAGAAGGAGATGAGAGGAGAGAGTGGTTGCTGAGAGAAGGAGAGAATGAGAGAGAGTGATAGAAAGGGTGGAGAGTGAATAGAAAGGGTGGAGAGTGATAGAAAGGGTGGAGAGTGATAGAAAGAGAGGGAGTGATAGAAAGAGAGGGATAATTGATGCCAGACAGAGTGTGTGTGTGAAAGAGAGGGATAATGATGCCAGACAGAGTGTGTGTGTGAAAGAGAGGGAGAATGATGCCAGACAGAGTGTGTGTTGAAAGAGAGGGAGAAGGATGCCAGACAGAGTGTGTGTGTGAAAGAGAGGGAGAAGGATGCCAGACAGAGTGTGTGTGTGAAAGAGAGGGAGAAGGATGCCAGACAGAGTGTGTGTGTGAAAGAGAGGGAGAAGGATGCCAGACAGAGTGTGTGTGTGAAAGAGAGGGAGAAGGATGCCAGACAGAGTGTGTGTGTGAAAGAGAGGGAAAAGGATGCCAGACAGAGTGTGTGTGTGAAAGAGAGGGAGAAGGATGCCAGACAGAGTGTGTGTGTGAAAGAGAGGGAGAAGGATGCCAGACAGAGTGTGTGTGTGAAAGAGAGAGAGAAGGATGCCAGACAGAGTGTGTGTGTGAAGAGAGGGAGAAGGATGCCAGACAGAGTGTGTGTGTGAAAGAGAGAGAGAAGGATGCCAGACAGAGTGTGTGTGTTGAAAGAGTGAGAGAAGGATGCCAGACAGAGTGTGTGTGGTGAAAGAGAGGAGAAGGATGCCAGACAGAGTGTGTGTGTGTGAAAAGAGAGGGAGAAGGATGCCAGACAGAGTGTGTGTATGTGAAAAGAGAGGGAGAAGGATGCCAGACAGAGTGTGTGTGTGAAAGAGAGGGAGAAGGATGCCAGACAGAGTGTGTGTGTGAAAGAGAGGGAGAAGGATGCCAGACAGAGTGTGTGTGTGAAAGAGAGAGAGAAGGATGCCAGACAGAGTGTGTGTGTGAAAGAGAGAGAGAAGGATGCCAGACAGAGTGTGTGTGTGAAAGAGAGGGAGAAGGATGCCAGACAGAGTGTGTGTGTGAAAGAGAGGGAGAATGATGCCAGACAGAGTGTGTGTGTGAAAGAGAGGGAGAAGGATGCCAGACAGAGTGTGTGTGTGAAAGAGAGGGAGAAGGATGCCAGACAGAGTGTGTGTGTGAAAGAGAGGGAGAAGGATGCAGACAGAGTGTGTGTGTGAAAGAGAGGGAGAAGGATGCCAGACAGAGTGTGTGTGTGAAAGAGAGAGAGAAGGATGCCAGACAGAGTGTGTGTGTGAAAGAGAGAGAGAAGGATGCCAGACAGAGTGTGTTGTGAAAGAGAGGGAGAAGGATGCCAGACAGAGTGTGTGTGTGTGAAAGAGAGGGAGAAGGATGCCAGACAGAGTGTGTGTGGTGAAAGAGAGGGAGAAGGATGCCAGACAGAGTGTGTGTGTGAAAGAGAGGGAGAAGGATGCCAGACAGAGTGTGTGTGTGAAAGAGAGAGAGAAGGATGCCAGACAGAGTGTGGTGTGTGAAAGAGAGAGAGAAGGATGCCAAGACAGAGTGTGTGTGTGAAAGAGAGGGAGAAGGATGCCAGACAGAGTGTGTGTGTGAAAGAGAGGAGAATGATGCCAGACAGAGTGTGT
>NW_022265404.1:0-14101 GCF_002021735.2 Oncorhynchus kisutch
TGGGTCCTGGGTCTTGGGTCCTTGGGTCCTGGGTCTTGGGTCCTGGGTCTTGGGTCTGGGTCTGGGTCCTGGGTCTTGGGTCTTGGGTCTTGGGTCCTGGGTTTGGGTCTTGGTTTTGGGTCTTGGGTCCCTGGTCTGGGTCTGGGTCTTGGGTCCTGGGTCTGGGTCTGGTTCTGGGTCTTGGGTCCTGGGTCTGGGTCTGGGTCCTGGGTCCTGGGTCTGGGTCTTGGGTCCTGGGTCTTGGGTCCTGGGTCTTGTCTGGGTCCTGGGTCTGGGTCTTGGGTCCTGGTTCTGGGTCTTGGGTCCTGGGTGTTGGTCTTGTCTGGTCCTGGGTCCTGGGTCTGGGTCTTGGGTCTGGGTCTTGTCTGGGTCTTGGTCTTGTCTGGGTCTTGGGTCTGGGTCTTGGTCTTGTCTGGGTCTTGGGTCATGGGTCTGGGTTCTGGGTCCTGGGTCTTGTCTGGGTCTGGGTCTTGGGTCCTGGGTCTGGGTCTTGGGTCCTGGGTCTTGGGTCTGGGTCTTGGTGTTGGTCTTGTCTGGTCCTGGGTCCTGGGTCTGGGTCTTGGGTCTGGGTCTTGTCTGGGTCTTGGTCTTGTCTGGGTCTTGGGTCCTGGGTCTTGGGTCCTGGGTCTGGGTCTTGGTCTTTGTCTTGTCTGGGTCCTGGGTCTGGGTCCTGGGTCTTGTCTGGGTCCTGGGTCTGGGTCTGGGTCTTGGGTCTTGGGTCCTGGGTCTGGGTCCTGGGTCCTGGGTCTTGTCTGGGTCCTGGGTCTGGGTCTTGGGTCTTGGGTCCTGGGTCTTGTCTGGGTCTTGGGTCCTGGGTCTTGTCTGGGTCCTAGGTCTTGTCTGGGTCCTGGGTCTGGGTCCTGGGGCCTGGTTCTGGGTCCTTGGTCTTGGGTCTGGGTCTTGTCTGGGTCTGGGCCTGGGTCTTGGGTCTTGGGCCTGGGTCTTGGGTCTGGGTCTTGGGTCCTGGGTCGTTGTTTTGGGTCCTGGGTCTGGGTCTTGGGTCTGGGTCCTGGGTCTTGTCTGGGTCCTGGGTCTTGGGTCTTGTCTGGGTCTTGGGTCCTGGGTCCTGGGTCTGGGTCTTGGGTCCTGGGTCCTGGGTCTGGGTCTTGGGTCCTGGGTCTGGGTCATGTCTGGGTCTGGGTCCTGGGTCTTGGGTCCTGGGTCTTGTCCTGGGTCTTGGGTCCTGGGTCTGGGTCTGGGTCTTGGGTCCTGGGTCTGGGTCTGGGTCTTGTCTGGGTCCTGGGTCTGGGTCTTGGGTCCTGGTTCTGGGTCTTGGTCTTGTCTGGTCCTGGGTCCTGGGTCTGGGTCTTGGGTCTGGGTCTTGTCTGGGTCTTGGTCTTGTCTGGGTCTTGGGTCCTGGGTCTTGGTCTTGTCTGGGTCTTGGGTCCTGGGTCTTGTCTGGGTCCTGGGTCTGGGTCTTGGTGTTGGTCTTGTCTGGTCCTGGGTCCTGGGTCTGGGTCTTGGGTCCTGGGTCTTGGGTCTTGGGTCCTGGGTCTGGGTCTGGGTCTTGGGTTCTGGGTCTGGGTCTTGGGTCTTGGGTACTGGGTCCTGGGTCTTGGGTCCTGGGTCTGGGTCTGGGTCTTGGGTCTTGTCTGGGTCTGGGTCTTGGGTCTTGGGTACTGGGTCCTGGGTCTGGGTCTTGGGTCCTGGGTCTTGGGTCCTGGGTCTTGTCTGGGTCCTGGGTCTTGGGTCTTGTCTGGGTCTTGGTCTTGTCTGGTCCTGGGTCCTGGGTCTGGGTCTTGTCTGGGTCTTGGGTCCTGGGTCTGGGTCTTGGGTCTTTGTCTTGTCTGGGTCCTGGGTCTGGGTCCTGGGTCTTGTCTGGGTCCTGGGTCTGGGTCTTGTCTGGATCCTGGGTCTGGGTCCTGGGTCTTGGGTCTTGTCTGGGTCTTGGGTCTTGTCTGGGTCTTGGGTCCTGGGTCCTGGGCCTTGGGTCCTGGGTCTGGGTCTTGGGTCCTGGGTCTTGTCTGGGTCCTGGGTCTGGGTCTTGGGTCCTGGGTCTTGTCTGGGTCCTGGGGCCTGGGTCGTTGTCTTGGTCCTGGGCCTTGTCTGGGTCTGGGTCTTGGGTCCTGGATCTTGTCTGGGTTCTGGGTCTTGGGTCCTGGGTCTGGGATCTGGGTCCTGGGTCCTGGGGTCCTGGGTCTAGGTCTTGGGTCTTGTCTGGGTCTTGGGTCCTGGGTCTTGGGTCCTGGGTCTTGTCTGGGTCCTGGGTCTGGGTCTTGGGTCTGGGTCTTGTCTGGGTCCTGGGTCTTGTCTGGGTCCTGGGTCTTTTCTGGGGTCCTGGGTCTTGTCTGGGTCCTGGGTCTGGGTCCTGGGTCTTGTCTGGGTCCTGGGTCTGGTGTCCTGGGTCTTGGGTCCTGGTCAACTGTGGGTCAACTGCCTGTTCAGGGGCAGAATGACAGATTTGTACCTTGTCAGCTCAGGGGTTTGAACTTGCAACCTTTCGGTTACTAGTCCAGTGCTCTAACCACTAGGCTACCCTGCCGTCTGCTCTTGGTCTTGTTCTTGGTCTGGGACTTGGTCTTGTTCTTGTTCTTGTTCTTGTTCTTGGTATGGTCTTGGCCTTGGTCTGGTCTGGGGCTTGACCAAGACCAAGACCCAGACCAAGACCAAGACCCAGACCAAGACCAAGACCAAGAACAAGACCAGACCAAGAACAAGACCAAGACAAGACCAAGACAAGACCAAGACCAAAACCAGGCGGAAGGGTAGCCTAGTGGTTAGAGCGCTGGACTAGTAATCGAAAGGTTGCAAGTTCAAACCCCTGAGATGATAAGGTACAAATC
The DNA here is from genome assembly GCF_002021735.2 of Oncorhynchus kisutch. Classification (NCBI taxonomy): domain Eukaryota; kingdom Metazoa; phylum Chordata; class Actinopteri; order Salmoniformes; family Salmonidae; genus Oncorhynchus; species Oncorhynchus kisutch. The sequence goes on from NW_022265404.1 coordinate 2,784, forward strand.
TGTCATTCTGCCCCTGAACAGGCAGTTGAGGGTCCTGGGTCTGGGTCTTGGGTCCTGGGTCTTGGGTCCTGGGTCCTGGGTCTGGGTCAGGGTCTTGGGTCTTGGGTCTTGTCTGGTTCCTGGGTCTGGTTCCTGGGTCTGGGTCTTGGGTCTTGGGTCTGGCTCTTGGGTCCTGGGTCTTGGGTCCTGGGTCTGGGTCAGGGTCTTGGGTCTTGGGTCTTGTCTGGTTCCTGGGTCTTAGTTCCTGGGTCTTGTCTGGGTCCTGGGTCTGGGTCTTGGGTCCTGGGTCTGGGTCTGGGTCTTGGGTCCTGGGTCTGGGTCTGGGTCCTGGGTCTTGGGTCTTGGTTTTGGGTCTTGGGTCCCTGGTCTGGGTCTGGGTCTGGGTCTGGGTCCTGGGTCCTGGGTCTGGGTCTTGGGTCCTGGGTCTTGGGTCCTGGGTCTTGTCTGGGTCCTGGGTCTGGGTCTTGGGTCCTGGTTCTGGGTCTTGGGTCCTGGGTGTTGGTCTTGTCTGGTCCTGGGTCCTGGGTCTGGGTCTTGGGTCTGGGTCTTGTCTGGGTCTTGGTCTTGTCTGGGTCTTGGGTCCTGGGTCTTGGGTCTGGGTCTTGGTCTTGTCTGGGTCTTGGGTCCTGGGTCTTGTCTGGGTCCTGGGTCTGGGTCTTGGTGTTGGTCTTGTCTGGTCCTGGGTCTGGGTCTTGGGTCTGTGTCTTGTCTGGGTCTTGGTCTTGTCTGGGTCTTGGGTCCTGGGTCTTGGGTCCTGGGTCTGGGTCTTGGGTCTTTGTCTTGTCTGGGTCCTGGGTCTGGGTCCTGGGTCTTGTCTGGGTCCTGGGTCTGGGTCTGGGTCTTGTCTGGGTCTGGGTCTGGGTCTTGGCTCCTGGGTCTTGGGTCCTGGGTCTTTGTCTTGGGTCTTGTCTGGGTCCTGGGTCTGGGTCTTGGGTCTTTGTCTTGTCTGGGTCCTGGGTCTGGGTCCTGGGTCTTGTCTGGGTCCTGGGTCTGGGTCTGGGTCTTGTCTGGGTCTGGGTCTTGGCTCCTGGGTCTTGGGTCTTGGGTCTTGTCTGGGTCCTGGGTCTGGGTCTTGGGTCCTGGGTCTTGGGTCTTGTCTGGGTCCTGGGTCTGGGTCCTGGGTCTGGGTCTTGTCTGGGTCTGGGTCCTGGGTCCTGGTTCTGGGTCCTGGGTCTTGTCTGGGTCTGGGCCTGGGTCTTGGGTCTTGGGCCTGGGTCTTGGGTCTGGGTCTTGGGTCTTGGGTCTTGGGTCCTGGGTCTTGTCTGGGTCTTGGGTCCTGGGTCTTGTCTGGGTTCTGGGTCTTGTCTGGGTCTGGGTCCTGGGTCCTGGTTCTGGGTCCTGGGTCTTGTCTGGGTCTGGGCCTGGGTCTTGGGTCTTGGGCCTGGGTCTTGGGTCTGGGTCTTGGGTCCTGGGCTTGTCTGGGTCCTGGGTCTGGGTCTTGGGTCTTGTCTGGGTCCTGGGTCTTGGGTCTTGTCTGGGTCTTGGGTCCTGGGTCTTGGGTCCTGGGTCTGGGTCTTGGGTCTGGGTCATGTCTGGGTCTGGGTCTGGGTCCTGGGTCCTGGGTCTGGGTCTTGGGTCCTGGGTCTGGGTCATGTCTGGGTCTGGGTCTGGGTCCTGGGTCCTGGGTCTTGGGTCTTGTCTGGGTCTTGGGTCCTGGGTCTTGGGTCCTTTCTTTGTGGATCTCAATGGTGTGTGTCACGCTGCTCCTTTGAAAGTAAGTAATGCTTTGCTTTTTCATCTGACATTTTGACATCAGTGTGACAGGAAAGTTGCTTGTCATTGTGACATGACAGTAGGTTGTCGTAAGACAAGGCTGCATGAAGTGTGAACTGAAGCTTTCTTGGATCCACAAAAAAAATAGTTTTTGGGGAATGCGGGCATCGACCCCAATACCTATAGCATGCTACCAATTGATCAAATTCCCCAGCTGTTTGGAATTTCCGCAAGAAGCAACCAAGAGTGTCCAGTCTTGTCAGGCAATGCTCTTGGTTGACTTGTTAGTTTACGCGCCAGCACTTGCAGAGGCTTGGTGCATCTCAACAATTGCGTGCAATAGCTAGTGAGCGGTTAGCTCAGTAGGTTAGAGTGTGGTGCTAATAATGCCAAGGTCATGGATTCGATCCCCGTACTGGCTAATATGTAGATTTTGAGTGTCAAAATTCTGAGTCACATGCATGTAAATTGTCAATGGTGCCTGGCGCGTAAACTAACAAGTCAACCAAGAGCATAGCCTGACAAGACTGGACTCTCTTGGTTGCTTCTTGCGGAAATTCCAAACTGCTGGGGAATTAGGTCAAATGCTTTGCATGCGTGAGGTAGTGGGATCGATGCCCGCATTCTCCAAAAGCACATTGTTTTATGGATCCAAGAAAACTGTCGTTCACACTTCATGCAGCTTTGTCTTACGACAACCTACTGTCATGTAACAATGACAAGCAACTTTCCTGTCACACTGATGTCAAAATGTCTTGGTGTGGTCTGGGTCTTGGGTCTTTTGTTTGGTGGTCTTTTGTTTGGTGGGTCTTTTGTTTGGTGGATCTTTTGTTTGGTGGGTCTTAGGTTTGGTGGGTCTTTTGTTTGGTTTGGTGGGTCTTTTGTTTGGTGGGTCTTTTGTTTGACCCAGACAAGACCCAGACACCAAGACCTTGTCAGCTTGGGGGTTTGAACTTGCAACCTTTCAATTACTAGTCCAGAGCTCTAACCACTAGGCTACCCTTCCGCCTGGTTTTGGTCTTGGTCTTGTCTTGTCTTGGTCTTGGTCTTGTTCTTGGTCTGGTCTTGTTCTTGGTCTTAGTCTGGGTCTTGGTCTTGGTCTGGGTCATGGGTTCGATCCCCGTACTGGCTAATATGTACATTTTGAGTGTCAAAATTGTGAGTCACATGCATGTAAATTGTCAATGGTGCCACATAATTAAGTTTAGTGAATTGCAGAAATATCTCAGTTGGGAGAGTGTTAGACTGAAGATCTAATGGTCTCTGGTTCAATGCCGTTTTTTGGCATTTGTATTTGTTCTTTCTATATGCTCTGGATTCAAGGAAACTATCCCCAGCTTTGTTGTGGTCCTCAATGGTGTGTGTCACGCTGCTCCTCGGAAAGTAAGTAATGTCTTGCTTTTTCATCTGACATTTTGACATCAGTGTGACAGGAAAGTTGCTAGTCATTGTTACATGACAGTAGGTTGTCGTAAGACAAGGCTGCATGAAGTGTGAACTGGAGCTTTCTTGGATCCACAAAAAAATGTGTTTTTGGGGAATGCGGGCATCGATCCCAATACCTCTAGCATGCTACCAATTGATCAAATTCCCCAGCTGTTTGGAATTTCTGCAAGAAGCAACCAAGAGTGTCCAGTCTTGTCAGGCTATGCTCTTGGTTGACTTGTTAGTTTACATGCCAGCACTTGCAGAGGCTCAGTGCATCTCAACAATTACACCCAATAGCTAGTGGCCGGTTAGCTCAGTTGGTTAGAGTCTGATGCTAGTAATGCAAAGGTCATGGGTTCGATCCCTGTACTGGCTAATATGTACATTTTGAGTGTCAAAATTGTGAGTCACATGCATGTAAATTGTCACTGGTGCCACATAATTAAGTTAAGTGCATTGCTGAAATTGCTCAGTTGGGAGAGCGTTAGACTGAAGATTTAAAAGTCCCTGGTTCGATCCCGGATTTTGGGATTTGTATTTATTCTTTCTTTATGCTCTGGCTTCAAGGAAACTATCCACAGCTTTCTTTGTGGATCTCAATGGTGTGTGTCACGCTGCTCCTTTGAAAGTAAGTAATGCTTTGCTTTTTCATCTGACATTTTGACATCAGTGTGACAGGAAAGTTGCTAGTCATTGTTACATGACAGTAGGTTGTCGTAAGACAAGGCTGCATGAAGTGTGAACTGGAGCTTTCTTGGATCCACAAAAAAATGTGTTTTTGGGGAATGCGGGCATCGATCCCAATACCTATAGCATGCTACCAATTGATCAAATTCCCCAGCTGTTTGGAATTTCTGCAAGAAGCAACCAAGAGTGTCCAGTCTTGTCAGGCTATGCTCTTGGTTGACTTGTTAGTTTACGCGCCAGCACTTGCAGAGGCTTGGTGCATCTCAACAATTGCGTGCAATAGCTAGTGAGCGGTTAGCTCAGTAGGTTAGAGTGTGGTGCTAATAATGCCAAGGTCATGGATTCGATCCCCGTACTGGCTAATATGTAGATTTTGAGTGTCAAAATTCTGAGTCACATGCATGTAAATTGTCAATGGTGCCTGGCGCGTAAACTAACAAGTCAACCAAGAGCATAGCCTGACAAGACTGGACTCTCTTGGTTGCTTCTTGCGGAAATTCCAAACTGCTGGGGAATTAGGTCAAATGCTTTGCATGCGTGAGGTAGTGGGATCGATGCCCGCATTCTCCAAAAGCACATTGTTTTATGGATCCAAGAAAACTGTCGTTCACACTTCATGCAGCTTTGTCTTACGACAACCTACTGTCATGTAACAATGACAAGCAACTTTCCTGTCACACTGATGTCAAAATGTCTTGGTGTGGTCTGGGTCTTGGGTCTTTTGTTTGGTGGTCTTTTGTTTGGTGGGTCTTTTGTTTGGTGGATCTTTTGTTTGGTGGGTCTTAGGTTTGGTGGGTCTTTTGTTTGGTTTGGTGGGTCTTTTGTTTGGTGGGTCTTTTGTTTGACCCAGACAAGACCCAGACACCAAGACCTTGTCAGCTTGGGGGTTTGAACTTGCAACCTTTCAATTACTAGTCCAGAGCTCTAACCACTAGGCTACCCTTCCGCCTGGTTTTGGTCTTGGTCTTGTCTTGTCTTGGTCTTGGTCTTGTTCTTGGTCTGGTCTTGTTCTTGGTCTTAGTCTGGGTCTTGGTCTTGGTCTGGGTCATGGGTTCGATCCCCGTACTGGCTAATATGTACATTTTGAGTGTCAAAATTGTGAGTCACATGCATGTAAATTGTCAATGGTGCCACATAATTAAGTTTAGTGAATTGCAGAAATATCTCAGTTGGGAGAGTGTTAGACTGAAGATCTAATGGTCTCTGGTTCAATGCCGTTTTTTGGCATTTGTATTTGTTCTTTCTATATGCTCTGGATTCAAGGAAACTATCCCCAGCTTTGTTGTGGTCCTCAATGGTGTGTGTCACGCTGCTCCTCGGAAAGTAAGTAATGTCTTGCTTTTTCATCTGACATTTTGACATCAGTGTGACAGGAAAGTTGCTAGTCATTGTTACATGACAGTAGGTTGTCGTAAGACAAGGCTGCATGAAGTGTGAACTGGAGCTTTCTTGGATCCACAAAAAAATGTGTTTTTGGGGAATGCGGGCATCGATCCCAATACCTCTAGCATGCTACCAATTGATCAAATTCCCCAGCTGTTTGGAATTTCTGCAAGAAGCAACCAAGAGTGTCCAGTCTTGTCAGGCTATGCTCTTGGTTGACTTGTTAGTTTACATGCCAGCACTTGCAGAGGCTCAGTGCATCTCAACAATTACACCCAATAGCTAGTGGCCGGTTAGCTCAGTTGGTTAGAGTCTGATGCTAGTAATGCAAAGGTCATGGGTTCGATCCCTGTACTGGCTAATATGTACATTTTGAGTGTCAAAATTGTGAGTCACATGCATGTAAATTGTCACTGGTGCCACATAATTATGTTAAGTGCATTGCTGAAATTGCTCAGTTGGGAGAGCGTTAGACTGAAGATTTAAAAGTCCCTGGTTCGATCCCGGATTTTGGGATTTGTATTTATTCTTTCTTTATGCTCTGGCTTCAAGGAAACTATCCACAGCTTTCTTTGTGGATCTCAATGGTGTGTGTCACGCTGCTCCTTTGAAAGTAAGTAATGCTTTGCTTTTTCATCTGACATTTTGACATCAGTGTGACAGGAAAGTTGCTAGTCATTGTTACATGACAGTAGGTTGTCGTAAGACAAGGCTGCATGAAGTGTGAACTGGAGCTTTCTTGGATCCACAAAAAAATGTGTTTTTGGGGAATGCGGGCATCGATCCCAATACCTATATCAATCAATCAATCAAATGTTTTTATAAAGCCCTTCTTACATCAGCTGATGTCACAAAGTGCTGTACAGAAACCCAGCCTAAAACCCCAAACAGCAAGCAATGCAGGTGTAGAAGCACGGTGGCTAGGAAAAACTCCCTAGTAAGGCCAAAAACTAAGAAGAAACCTAGAGAGGAACCAGACTATGAGGGGTGGCCAGTCCTCTTCTGGCTGTGCAGGGTAGAGATTATAACAGTACATGGCAAGATGTTGAAATGTTCATAGATGACCAGCAGGGTCAAATAATAATAATCACAGTGGTTGTCGAGGGTGAAACAGGTCAGCGCCTCAGGAGTAAATGTCAGTTGGCTTTTCATAGCCAATCATTCAGAGTATGTCTACCGCTCCTATAGCATGCTACCAATTGATCAAATTCCCCAGCTGTTTGGAATTTCTGCAAGAAGCAACCAAGAGTGTCCAGTCTTGTCAGGCTATGCTCTTGGTTGACTTGTTAGTTTACGCGCCAGCACTTGCAGAGGCTTGGTGCATCTCAACAATTGCGTGCAATAGCTAGTGAGCGGTTAGCTCAGTAGGTTAGAGTGTGGTGCTAATAATGCCAAGGTCATGGATTCGATCCCCGTACTGGCTAATATGTAGATTTTGAGTGTCAAAATTCTGAGTCACATGCATGTAAATTGTCAATGGTGCCTGGCGCGTAAACTAACAAGTCAACCAAGAGCATAGCCTGACAAGACTGGACTCTCTTGGTTGCTTCTTGCGGAAATTCCAAACTGCTGGGGAATTAGGTCAAATGCTTTGCATGCGTGAGGTAGTGGGATCGATGCCCGCATTCTCCAAAAGCACATTGTTTTATGGATACAAGAAAACTGTCGTTCACACTTCATGCAGCTTTGTCTTACGACAACCTACTGTCATGTAACAATGACAAGCAACTTTCCTGTCACACTGATGTCAATATGTCTTGGTGTGGTCTGGGTCTTGGGTCTTTTGTTTGGTGGGTCTTTTGTTTGGTGGGTCTTTTGTTTGGTGGGATCTTTGGTTTGGTGGGTCTTTGGTTTGGTGGGTCTTTGGTTTGGTGGGTCTTTTGTTTGGTGGGTCTTTTGTTTGACCCAGACAAGACCCAGACACCAAGACCTTGTCAGCTTGGGGGTTTGAACTTGCAACCTTTCAATTACTAGTCCAGCGCTCTAACCACTAGGCTACCCTTCCGCCTGGTTTTGGTCTTGGTCTTGTCTTGTCTTGGTCTTGTTCTTGGTCTGGTCTTGTTCTTGGTCTTAGTCTGGGTCTTGGTCTTGGTCTGGGTCATGGGTTCGATCCCCGTACTGGCTAATATGTACATTTTGAGTGTCAAAATTGTGAGTCACATGCATGTAAATTGTCAATGGTGCCACATAATTAAGTTTAGTGAATTGCAGAAATATCTCAGTTGGGAGAGTGTTAGACTGAAGATCTAATGGTCTCTGGTTCAATCCCGGTTTTTGGCATTTGTATTTGTTCTTTCTTATGCTCTGGCTTCAAGGAAACTATCCCCAGCTTTGTTGTGGTCCTCAATGGTGTGTGCCACGCTGCTCCTCGGAAAGTAAGTAATGTCTTGCTTTTTCATCTGACATTTTGACATCAGTGTGACAGGAAAGTTGCTAGTCATTGTTACATGACAGTAGGTTGTCGTAAGACAAGGCTGCATGAAGTGTGAACTGGAGCTTTCTTGGATCCACAAAAAAATGTGTTTTGGGGGAATGCGGGCATCGATCCCAATACCTATAGCATGCTACCAATTGATCAAATTCCCCAGCTGTTTGGAATTTCTGCAAGAAGCAACCAAGAGTGTCCAGTCTTGTCAGGCTATGCTCTTGGTTGACTTGTTAGTTTATGTGCCAGCACTTGCAGAGGCTCAGTGCATCTCAACAATTGCACCCAATAGCTAGTGGCCGGTTAGCTCAGTTGGTTAGAGTCTGATGCTAGTAATGCAAAGGTCATGGGTTCGATCCCCGTACTGGCTAATATGTACATTTTGAGTGTCAAAATTGTGAGTCACATGCGTGTAAATTGTCAATGGTGCCACATAATTATGTTAAGTGCATTGCTGAAATTGCTCAGTTGGGAGAGCGTTAGACTGAAGATTTAAAAGTCCCTGGTTCGATCCTGGTTTTCGGGATTTGTATTTGTTCTTTCTTTATGCTCTGGCTTCAAGGAAACTATCCACAGCTTTCTTTGTGGATCTCAATGGTGTGTGTCACGCTGCTCCTTTGAAAGTAAGTAATGCTTTGCTTTTTCATCTGACATTTTGACATCAGTGTGACAGGAAAGTTGCTTGTCATTGTGACATGACAGTAGGTTGTCGTAAGACAAGGCTGAATGAAGTGTGAACTGAAGCTTTCTTGGATCCACCAAAAAAATTTGGGGGGGGAATGCGGGCATCGACCCCAATACCTATAGCATGCTACCAATTGATCAAATTCCCCAGCTGTTTGGAATTTCCGCAAGAAGCAACACAAGAGTGTCCAGTCTTGTCAGGCAATGCTCTTGGTTGACTTGTTAGTTTACGCGCCAGCACTTGCAGAGGCTTGGTGCATCTCAACAATTGCGTGCAATAGCTAGTGAGCGGTTAGCTCAGTAGGTTAGAGTGTGGTGCTAATAAGGCCAAGGTCATGGATTTGATCCCCGTACTGGCTAATATGTAGATTTTGAGTGTCAAAATTCTGAGTCACATGCATGTAAATTGTCAATGGTGCCTGGCGCGTAAACTAACAAGTCAACCAAGAGCATAGCCTGACAAGACTGGACACTCTTGGTTGCTTCTTGCGGAAATTCCAAACTGCTGGGGAATTAGGTCAAATGCTTTGCATGCGTGAGGTAGTGGGATCCATGCCCGCATTCTCCAAAAGCACATTGTTTTATGGATACAAGAAAACTGTAGTTCACACTTCATGCAGCTTTGTCTTACGACAACCTACTGTCATGTAACAATGACATGCAACTTTCCTGTCACACTGATGTCAAAATGTCTTGGTGTGGTCTGGTTCTTGGGTCTTTTGTTTGGTGGGTCTTTTGTTTGGTGGGTCTTTTGTTTGGTGGGTCTTTGGTTTGGTGGGTCTTTTGTTTGGTGGGTCTTTTGTTGGGTGGGTCTTTGTTTGGTGGGTCTTTTGTTTGACCCAGACAAGACCCAGACACCAAGACCTTGTCAGCTTGGGGTTTGAACTTGCAACCTTTCAATTACTAGTCCAGCGCTCTAACCACTAGGCTACCCTTCCGCCTGGTTTTGGTCTTGGTCTTGTCTTGTCTTGGTCTTGTTCTTGGTCTGGTCTTGTTCTTGGTCTTAGTCTGGGTCTTGGTCTTGGTCTGGGTCATGGGTTCGATCCCCGTACTGGCTAATATGTACATTTGAGTGTCAAAATTGTGAGTCACATGCATGTAAATTGTCAATGGTGCCACATAATTAAGTTTAGTGAATTGCAGAAATATCTCAGTTGGGAGAGTGTTAGACTGAGATCTAATGGTCTCTGGTTCAATGCCGTTTTTTGGCATTTGTATTTGTTCTTTCTATATGCTCTGGTTTCAAGGAAACTATCCCCAGCTTTGTTGTGGTTCCTCAATGGTGTGTGTCACGCTGCTACTCGGAAAGTAAGTAATGTCTTGCTTTTTCATCTGACATTTTGACATCAGTGTGACAGGAAAGTTGCTAGTCATTGTTACATGACAGTAGGTTGTCGTAAGACAAGGCTGCATGAAGTGTGAACTGGAGCTTTCTTGGATCCACAAAAAAATGTGTTTTGGGGAATGCGGGCATCGATCCCAATACCTCTAGCATGCTACCCAATTGATCAAATTCCCCAGCTGTTTGGAATTTCTGCAAGAAGCACCAAGAGTGTCCAGTCTTGTCAGGCTATGCTCTTGGTTGACTTGTTAGTTACGTGCCAGCACTTGCAGAGGCTCAGTGCAATCTCAACAATTACACCCCAATAACTATTGGCCGGTTAGCTCAGTTGGTTAGAGTCTGATGCTAGTAATGCAAAGGTCATGGGTTCGATCCCTGTACTGGCTAATATGTACATTTGAGTGTCAAAATTGTGAGTCACATGCATGTAAATTGTCACTGGTGCCACATAATTAAGTTAAGTGCATTGCTGAAATTGCTCAGTTGGGAGAGCGTTAGACTGAAGATTTAAAAGTCCCTGGTTCGATCCCGGATTTTGGGATTTGTATTTATTCTTTCTTTATGCTCTGGCTTCAAGGAAACTATCCACAGCTTTCTTTGTGGATCTCAATGGTGTGTGGTCACGCTGCTCCTTTGAAAGTAAGTATGCTTTGCTTTTTTCATCTGACATTTTGACATCAGTGTGACAGGAAAGTTGCTAGTCATTGTTACATGACAGTAGGTTTGTCGTAAGACAAGCTGCATGAAGTGTGAACTGGAGCTTTCTTGGGATCCACAAAAAAATGTGTTTTTTGGGGAATGCGGGCATCGATCCCAATACCTATAGCATGCTACCAATTGATCAAATTCCCCAGCTGTTTGGAATTTCTGCAAGAAGCAACCAAGAGTGTCCAGTCTTGTCAGGCTATGCTCTTGGTTGACTTGTTAGTTTACGCGCTAGCACTTGCAGAGGCTTAGTGCATCTCAACAATTGCGTTGCAATAGCTAGTGGGCGGTTAGCTCAGTAGGTTAGAGTGTGGTGCTAATAATGCCAAGGTCATGGATTCGATCCCCGTACTGGCTAATATGTAGATTTTGAGTGTCAAAATTGTGAGTCACATGCATGTAAATTGTCAATGGTGCCTGGCGCGTAACTAACAAGTCAACCAAGAGCATAGCCTGAAGACTGAACTCTCTTTGGTTCCTTCTTGCGGAATTCCTCAACTGCTGGGGAATTAGGTCCAATGCTTTTGCATGCTTGAGGTAGTGGATCCATGCCCGCATTCTCCAAAAGCACATGTTGTATGGATCCAAGAAAACTGTAGTTTGCCACTTTAATGCAGCTTTGTCTTACACAACCTACTGTCATGTAACAATGACATGCACTTCGCTGTCACACTGATGACCATAATGTCTTTGTTTGTCTGGGGGTCTTTTGTTTGGGTCTTTTGTTTTGTGGGTCTTGTTTGGTGGGTCTTTTGGTTTGGTGATCTTTTGTTTGGTGGGTTCTTTTGTTTTTTGTTGGGTTTTGTTTGGTGGGTCTTTTGTTTGACCCGAACAGACCCCGACACCCCAACCTTGTCAGCTTGGGGGTTTGAACTTGCAACCTTTTCAATTACTAGTCCAGCGCTCTAACATAGGCACCCTTCCGCCTGGTTTGGTCTTGGTCTTGTCTTG
>NW_022265405.1:0-13719 GCF_002021735.2 Oncorhynchus kisutch
TAATCTGATAGTGGTAGTGGGTGGTAGATGTCTAGTCTCCCTTATGGTTCTAATCTGATAGTGGTAGTGGGGTAGATGATGTAATCTCCCTTATGGCTAAATCTGATAGTGTGTAGATGTCTAGTCTCCTTATGGCTCTAATCTGATAGTGGTAGTGGGGTGGTAGATGTCTAGTCTCCCTTATGGCTCTAATCTGATAGTGGTAGTGGGGTGGTAGATGTCTAGCTCCCTTATGGCTCTAATCTGATAGTGGTAGTGGGTGGTAGATGTCTAGTCTCCCTTATGGCTCTAATCTGATAGTGGTATGTGGGGTGGTAGATGTCTAGTCTCCCTTATGGCTCTAATCTGATAGTGGTAGTGGGGTAGTAGATGTCTAGTCTCCCTTATGGCTATAATCTGATAGTGGTAGATGCCTAGTCTCCTTATGGCTCTAATCTGATAGTGGTAGTGGGGTGGTAGATGTCTAGGCTCCTTTATGGCTCTAATCTGATAGTGGTAGTGGGTTGGTAGATGTCTAGGCTCCTTATGGTTCTAATCTGATAGTGGTGTGGTTGGTAGATGTCTTCTCCCTTATGGCTCTAATCTGATAGTGGTAATTGGGTGGTAGATGTCTAGGCTCCCTTATGGCTCTAATCTGATAGTGGTAATGGGGTGGTAGATGTCTACCTTATGTTCTAATCTGATAGTGGTAGTGGGGTGGTAGATGTCTAGTCTCCCTTATGGCTCTAATCTGATAGTGGTAGTGGGGTGGTAGATGTCTAGTCTCCCTTATGGCTCTAATCTGATAGTGGTAGTGGGGTGGTAGATGTCTAGTCTCCCTTTTGGCTCTAATCTGATAGTGGTAATTGGGTGGTAGATGTCTAGTCTCCCTTATGGCTCTAATCTGATAGTGGTAGTGGGGTAGTAGATGTCTAGTCTCCCTTATGGCTCTAATCTGATAGTGGTAGTAGGGTTGTAGATGTCTAGTCTCCCTTTTGGCTCTAATCTGATAGTGGTAGTGGGTGGTAGATGTCTAGGCTCCTTATGGCTCTAATCTGATAGTGGTAATGGGTGGTAGATGTCTAGTCTCCCTTATGGTTCTAATCTGATAGTGGTAGTGGTTGGTAGATGTCTAGTCTCCCTTATGGTTCTAATCTGATAGTGGTAGTGGGTGGTAGATGTCTAGTCTCCCTTATGGCTCTAATCTGATAGTGGTAATGGGTGGTAGATGTCTAGTCCCTTATGGCTCTAATCTGATAGTGGTAATGGGGCTAGTCTGCTTTATGGCTCTAATCTGATAGTGGTAGTGGGGTGGTAGATGTCTAGTCTCCCTTATGGCTCTAATCTGATAGTGGTAGTGGGGTGGTGATGTCTAGTCTCCCTTTTGGCTCTAATCTGATAGTGATAGTGGTAGAATGCCTAGTCTCCTTATGGCTCTAATCTGATAGTGGTAGTGGGGTGGTAGATGTCTAGGCTCCTTATGGCTCTAATCTGATAGTGGTAATGGGGTGGTAGATGTCTAGGCTCCCTTATGACTCTAATGTGATAGTGGTAATGGGTGGTAGATGTCTAGACTCCCTTATGGTCTAATCTGATAGTGGTAGTGGGGTGGTAGATGTCTAGCTCCCTTATGGCTCTAATCTGATAGTGGTAGTGGGTGGTAGATGTCTAGTCTCCCTTATGGCTCTAATCTGATAGTGGTAGTGGGGTGGTAGATGTCTAGTCTCCATTATGGCTCTAATGATAGTGGTAGTGGGGTAGATTTCTTTCTAGTCTCCCTTTTGGCTATAATCTGATAGTGGTAGATGCCTAGTCTCCTTTATGGCTCTAATCTGATAGTGGTAGTGGGGTGGTAGATGTCTAGTCTCCCTTATGGCTCTAATCTGATAGTGGTATGGGGTGGTAGATGTCTAGTCTCCCTTATGGTCTAATCTGATAGTGGTGTGGGTTGGTAGATGTCTAGGCTCCCTTATGGCTCTAATCTGATAGTGGTAGTGGGGTTGTAGATGTCTAGTCTCCCTTATGGTCTCTAATCTGATAGTGGTAGTGGGGGTAGATGTCTAGTCTCCCTTATGGCTCTAATCTGATAGTGGTAGAATCCTAGTCTACTTATGGCTCTAATCTGATAGTGGTAGTGGGGTGGTAGATGTCTAGTCTCCCTTATGGCTCTAATCTGATAGTGGTAGTGGGGTGGTAGATGTCTAGCTCCCTTATGGCTCTAATCTGATAGTGGTAGTGGGGTGGTAGATGTCTAGTCTCCCTTATGGCTCTAATCTGATAGTGTTTAGTGGGGTGGTAGATGTCTAGTCTCCCTTATGGCTCTAATAGTGGTAGTGGTAGTGGATTTCTATCTCTCTCTCCCTTATGGCTCTAATCTGATAGTGGGTAGATGTCTAGTCTCCTTATGGCTCTAATCTGATAGTGGTAGGGGTGGTAGATGTCTAGGCTCCTTTATGGCTCTAATCTGATAGTGGTATGGGTGGTAGATGTCTAGTCTCCCTTATGGCTCTAATCTGATAGTGGTAATTGGGTGGTAGATGTCTAGCTCCCTTATGGCTCTAATCTGATAGTGGTAGTGGGTTGGTAGATGTCTAGGCTCCCTTATGGTTTTAATCTGATAGTGGTAGTGGGTTGGTAGATTTCTAGTCTCCCTTATGGTTCTAATCTGATAGTGGTAGTGGGGTAGTGGATGTCTAGTCTCCCTTATGGCTCTAATCTGATAGTGGTAATGGGTGGTAGATGTCTAGGCTCCCTTATGACTCTAATCTGATAGTGGTAATGGGGTGGTAGATGTCTAGTCTCCTTTATGGCTCTAATCTGATAGTGGTAGTGGGGTGGTAGATGTCTAGGCTCCCTTATGGTTCTAATCTGATAGTGGTAGTGGGGTGGTAGATGTCTAGTCTCCCTTATGGCTCTAATCTGATAGTGGTAATGGGTGGTAGATGTCTAGTCTCCCTTATGTTCTAATCTGATAGTGGTAGTGGGGTGGTAGATGTCTAGTCTCCCTTATGGCTCTAATCTGATAGTGGTAGTGGGGTGGTAGATGTCTAGTCTCCCTTATGGCTCTAATCTGATAGTGGTAGTGGGGTGGTAGATGTCTAGTCTCCCTTATGGCTCTAATCTGATAGTGGTAGTGGGTGGTAGATGTCTAGTCTCCCTTATGGTTCTAATCTGATAGTGGTAGTGGGGTGGTAGATGTCTAGTCTCCCTTATGGCTCTAATCTGATAGTGGGTAGGGTTGGTAGATGTCTAGTCTCCCTTATGGCTCTAATCTGATAGTGGTAATGGGGTGGTAGATGTCTAGGCTCCCTTATGGCTCTAATCTGATAGTGGTAATGGGTTGTAGATGTCTAGTCTCCCTTATGGTTCTAATCTGATAGTGGTAGTGGGTTGGTAGATGTCTGGGCTCCCTTATGGCTCTAATCTGATAGTGTGTAGTGGGGTGGTAGATGTCTAGTCTCCCTTATGGCTCTAATCTGATAGTGGTAATGGGGTGGTAGATGTCTAGTCTCCTTTTGGCTCTAATCTGATAGTGGTATAAGCCTAGTCTGCTTTATGGCTCTAATCTGATAGTGGTAAGTGGGTGGTAGATGTCTAGTCTCCCTTTGGCTCTAATCTGATAGTGGTATGGGGTGGTAGATGTCTAGTCTCCTTATGGCTCTAATCTGATAGTGGTAGTGGGATGTCTAGTCTCCCTTTTGGCTATAATCTGATAGTGGTAGATGCCTAGTCTCCCTTGATGGCTCTAATCTGATAGTGGTAGTGGGTGGTAGATGTCTAGGCTCCTTTATGGCTCTATCTGATAGTGGTAATGGGGTGGTAGATGTCTAGGCTCCTATGGCTCTAATCTGATAGTGGTAATGGGGTGGTAGATGTCTAGTCTCCCTTATGGCTCTAATCTGATAGTGGTAGTGGGGTGGTAGATGTCTAGCTCCCTTATGGCTCTAATCTGATAGTGGTAGTGGGTGGTAGATGTCTAGTCTCCCTTATGGCTCTAATCTGATAGTGGTAGTGGGTGGTAGATGTCTAGTCTCCCTATGGTTCTAATCTGATAGTGGTAGTGGGTGGTAGATGTCTAGTCTCCCTTATGGCTCTAATCTGATAGTGGTAGTGGGGTGGTGATGTCTAGTCTCCCTTATGGCTCTAATCTGATAGTGGTAGATATGTCTAGTCTCCCTTATGGCTCTAATCTGATAGTGGTAGTGGGTTGGTAGATTTCTAGTCTCCCTTATGGCTCTAATCTGATAGTGGTAGTGGGGTGGTAGATGTCTAGTCTCCCTTATGGCTCTAATCTGATAGTGGTAGTGGGTTGGTAGATGTCTAGTCTCCCTTATGGTTCTAATCTGATAGTGGTAGTGGGGTGGTAGATGTCTAGTCTCCTTTATGGCTCTAATCTGATAGTGGTAGTGGGTGGTAGATGTCTAGTCTCCCTTTTGGCTCTAATCTGATAGTGGTAATGGGTAGTACTTGATGCTCTAATCTGATGGTAGTGGTAGTGGGTGTGGTAGATGTCTAGTCTCCCTTATGGCTCTAATCTGATAGTGGTAGTGGGTGGTAGATGTCTAGTCTCCTTATGGCTCTAATCTGATAGTGGTAGTGGGGTGGTAGATGTCTAGTCTCCCTTATGGCTCTAATCTGATAGTGGTAATTGGGTGGTAGATGTCTATCTCCCTTATGGTTCTAATCTGATAGTGGTAGTGGGGTAGAAGATGTCTAGTCTCCCTTATGGCTCTAATCTGATAGTGGTAGTGGGTGGTAGATGTCTAGTCTCCCTTATGGCTCTAATCTGATAGTGGTAATTGGGTGGTAGATGTCTAGCTCCCTTATGGCTCTAATCTGATAGTGGTAATGGGTGGTAGATGTCTAGTCTCCCTTATGTTCTAATCTGATAGTGGTAGTGGGTTGGTAGATGTCTAGCTCCCTTATGTTCTAATCTGATAGTGGTAGTGGGTGGTAGATGTCTAGTCTCCCTTATGGCTCTAATCTGATAGTGGTAATGGGTGGTAGATGTCTAGTCTCCCTTATGGCTCTAATCTGATAGTGGTATAAGCCTAGTCTGCTTTATGGCTCTAATCTGATAGTGGTAGTGGGTGGTAGATGTCTAGTCTCCCTTTGGCTCTAATCTGATAGTGGTAATGGGGTGGTAGATGTCTAGTCTCCCTTATGGCTTAATCTAATAGTGATAGTGGTAGTGGGATGTCTAGTCTCCCTTATGGCTCTAATCTGATAGTGGTAGATGGGTAGTCTACTTTATGGCTCTAATCTGATAGTGGTAGTGGGTGGTAGATGTCTAGCTCCCTTATGGCTCTAATCTGATAGTGGTAATGGGGTGGTAGATGTCTAGCTCCCTTATGGCTCTAATCTGATAGTGGTATGGGGTGGTAGATGTCTAGTCTCCCTTATGGCTCTATGATAGTGGTAGTGGGGTGGTAGATTTCTAGTCTCCCTTTGGCTCTAATCTGATAGTGGTAGATGCCTAGTCTGCTTTATGGCTCTAATCTGATAGTGGTAGTGGGGTGGTAGATGTCTAGGCTCCTTTATGGCTCTAATCTGATAGTGGTAATGGGTGGTAGATGTCTAGTCTCCTTATGGTTCTAATCTGATAGTGGTATTGGGTGGTAGATGTCTAGGCTCCCTTATGGCTCTAATCTGATAGTGGTAGTGGGTTGGTAGATGTCTAGGCTCCCTTATGGTTCTAATCTGATAGTGGTAGTGGGTTGGTAGATTCTAGTCTCCCTTATGGCTCTAATCTGATAGTGGTAATGGGTGGAGATGTCTAGTCTCCCTTATGGCTCTAATCTGATAGTGGTAATTGGGTGGTAGATGTCTAGGCTCCCTTATGGCTCTAATCTGATAGTGGTATGGGTGGTAGATGTCTAGTCTCCCTTATGGTTCTAATCTGATAGTGGTAGTGGGTGGTAGATGTCTAGCTCTCCCTTATGGTTCTAATCTGATAGTGGTAGTGGGTGGTAGATGTCTAGTCTCCTTATGGCTCTAATCTGATAGTGGTAATTGGGTGGTAGATGTCTAGTCTCCCTTATGGTTCTAATCTGATAGTGGTAGTGGGGTGAATGTCTAGTCTCCCTTATGGCTCTAATCTGATAGTGGTAGTGGGTGGTAGATGTCTAGTCTCCCTTATGGCTCTAATCTGATAGTGGTAGGGGGGTGGTAGATGTCTAGCCCCTTATGGCTCTAATCTGATAGTGGTAATTGGGGTAGATGTCTAGTCTCCCTTATGTTCTAATCTGATAGTGGTAGTGGGTGGTAGATGTCTAGTCTCCCTTATGGCTCTAATCTGATAGTGGTAGTGGGTTGGTATGTCTAGTCTCCCTTATGGCTCTAATCTGATAGTGGTAATGGGGTGGTAGATGTCTAGGCTCCCTTATGACTCTAATGTGATAGTGGTAGTGGTGGTAGATGTCTAGTCTCCCTTATGGTTCTAATCTGATAGTGGTAGTGGGTGGTAGATGTCTAGGCTCCCTTATGGTTCTAATCTGATAGTGGTAGTGGGTTGGTAGATGTCTAGTCTCCCTTATGGCTCTAATCTGATAGTGGTAATGGGGGGAAGATGTCTAGTCTCCTTTATGGCTCTAATCTGATAGTGGTATAAGCCTAGTCTGCTTTATGGCTCTAATCTGATAGTGGTAGTGGGTGGAAGATGTCTAGTCTCCCTTTGGCTCTAATCTGATAGTGGTAATGGGGTGGTAGATGTCTAGTCTCCCTTATGCTCTAATCTGATAGTGGTAGTGGATGTCTAGTCTCCCTTTTGGCTCTAATCTGATAGTGGTAGATGCCTAGTCTCCTTATGGCTCTAATCTGATAGTGGTAGTGGGTGGTAGATGTCTAGGCTCCTTTATGGCTCTAATCTGATAGTGGTAATGGGGTGGTAGATGTCTAGGCTCCCTTATGGCTCTAATCTGATAGTGGTAATGGGTGGTAGATGTCTAGCTCCCTTATGGCTCTAATCTGATAGTGGTAGTGGGGTGGTAGATGTCTAGCTCCCTTATGGCTCTAATCTGATAGTGGTAGTGGGTGGTAGATGTCTAGTCTCCCTTATGGTTCTAATCTGATAGTGGTAGTGGGTTGGTAGATGTCTAGTCTCCCTTATGGTTCTAATCTGATAGTGGTAGTGGGTTGGTAGATTTCTAGTCTCCCTTATGGTTCTAATCTGATAGTGGTAGTGGGGTAGTGGATGTCTAGTCTCCCTTTTGGCTATAATCTGATAGTGGTAGATGGGTAGTCTATTCCTTATGGCTCTAATCTGATAGTGGTAGTGGGGTGGTAGATGTCTAGTCTCCTTATGGCTCTAATCTGATAGTGGTAGTGGGGTGGTAGATGTCTAGTCTCCCTTATGGTCTAATCTGATAGTGGTAGTGGGTTGGTAGATGTCTAGGCTCCCTTATGGCTCTAATCTGATAGTGGTAGTGGGTGGTAGATGTCTAGTCTCCCTTATGGCTCTAATCTGATAGTGGTAGTGGGTGGTAGATGTCTAGTCTCCCTTATGGCTCTAATCTGATAGTGGTAGATGTCTAGTCTCCCTTATGGCTCTAATCTGATAGTGGTAGTGGGGTGGTAGATGTCTAGTCTCCCTTATGGCTCTAATCTGATAGTGGTAGTGGGGTTGTAGATGTCTAGTCTCCCTTATGGCTCTAATCTGATAGTGGTAAGTGGGTTGGTAGATTTCTAGGCTCCCTTATGGCTCTAATCTGATAGTGGTAATGGGTGGTAGATGTCTAGTCTCCCTTATGGCTCTAATCTGATAGTGGTAGTGGGGTGGTAGATGTCTAGTCTCCCTTATGGCTCTAATCTGATAGTGGTAGTAGGGTTGTAGATGTCTAGTCTCCTTTTGGCTCTAATCTGATAGTGGTAATTGGGTGGTAGATGTCTAGGCTCCCTTATGACTCTAATGTGATAGTGGTAATGTGGTGGTAGATGTCTAGTCTCCCTTATGGTTCTAATCTGATAGTGGTAGTGGGTTGGTAGATGTCTAGGCTCCCTTATGGTTCTAATCTGATAGTGGTAGTGGTTGGTAGATTCTAGTCTCCCTTATGGCTCTAATCTGATAGTGGTAATGGAGTGGAAGATGTCTAGTCTCCCTTATGGCTCTAATCTGATAGTGGTATAACCTAGTCTGCTTTATGGCTCTAATCTGATAGTGGTAGTGGGGTGGTAGATGTCTAGTCTCCCTTATGGCTCTAATCTGATAGTGGTAATGGGGTGGTAGATGTCTAGTCTCCCTTATGGCTCTAATCTGATAGTGGTAGTGGATGTCTAGTCTCTCCCTTATGGCTCTAATCTGATAGTGGTAGATGCCTAGTCTACTTGATGGCTCTAATCTGATAGTGGTAGTGGGGTGGTAGATGTCTAGGCTCCTTTATGGCTCTAATCTGATAGTGGTAATGGGGTGGTAGATGTCTAGGCTCCCTTATGGCTCTAATCTGATAGTGGTAATGGGTGGTAGATGTCTAGTCCCTTATGGCTCTAATCTGATAGTGGTAGTGGGGTGGTAGATGTCTAGCTCCCTTATGGCTCTAATCTGATAGTGGTAGTGGGTGGTAGATGTCTAGTCTCCTTATGGCTCTAATCTGATAGTGGTAGTGGGGTGGTAGATGTCTAGTCTCCTTATGGCTCTAATCTGATAGTGGTAGTGGTTGGTAGATTTCTAGTCTCCCTTATGGTCTAATCTGATAGTGGTAGTGGGTGGTAGATGTCTAGTCTCCCTTATGGCTCTAATCTGATAGTGGTAGATGCCTAGTCTACTTGATGGCTCTAATCTGATAGTGGTAGTGGGGTGGTAGATGTCTAGTATCCCTTATGGCTCTAATCTGATAGTGGTAGTGGGGTGGTAGATGTCTAGTCTCCCTTATGGCTCTAATCTGATAGTGGTAGTGGGTTGGTAGATGTCTGGGCTCCCTTATGGTTTTAATCTGATAGTGGTAGTGGGTGGTAGATGTCTAGTCTCCCTTATGTTCTAATCTGATAGTGGTAGTGGGGTGGTAGATGTCTAGTCTCCCTTATGGCTATAATCTGATAGTGGTATAGCCTAGTCTACTTATGGCTCTAATCTGATAGTGGTAGTGGGGTGGTAGATGTCTAGCTCCCTTATGGCTCTAATCTGATAGTGGTATGGGTGGTAGATGTCTAGCTCCCTTATGGCTCTAATCTGATAGTGGTAGTGGAGTGGTAGATGTCTAGTCTCCCTTATGGCTCTAATCTGATAGTGGTAGTGGGGTGGTAGATGTCTAGTCTCCCTTATGGCTCTAATGATAGTGGTAGTGGGTGGTAGATGTCTAGTCTCCTTTTGGCTCTAATCTGATAGTGGTAGATGCCTGTCTGCTCTTATGGCTCTAATCTGATAGTGGTAGTGGGGTGGTAGATGTCTAGTCTCCCTTATGGCTCTAATCTGATAGTGGTAGTGGGTGGTAGATGTCTAGGCTCCCTTATGGTTCTAATCTGATAGTGGTAGTGGGTTGTAGATGTCTAGTCTCCTTATGGCTCTAATCTGATAGTGGTAGTGGGTGGTAGATGTCTAGGCTCCCTTATGGCTCTAATCTGATAGTGGTAATGGGGTGGTAGATGTCTAGTCTCCCTTATGGTTCTAATCTGATAGTGGTAGTGGGGTGGTAGATGTCTCCCTCCCTTATGGCTCTAATCTGATAGTGGTAGGGAGGTGGTAGATGTCTAGTCTCCCTTATGGCTCTAATCTGATAGTGGTAGTGGGGTGGTAGATGTCTAGTCTCCCTTATGGCTCTAATCTGATAGTGGTAGTGGGGTGGTAGATGTCTAGTCTCCCTTGGCTCTAATCTGATAGTGGTAGTGGGGTGGTAGATGTCTAGTCTCCCTTATGGCTCTAATCTGATAGTGGTAGTGGGGTTAGATGTCTAGTCTCCTTTTGGCTCTAATCTGATAGTGGTAATTGGGTGGTAGATGTCTAGTCTCCCTTATGGCTCTAATCTGATAGTGGTAATGGGGTGGTAGATGTCTAGTCTCCCTTATGGTTCTAATCTGATAGTGGTAGTGGGTTGGTAGATGTCTAGGCTCCCTTATGGTTCTAATCTGATAGTGGTAGTGGGTTGGTAGATGTCTAGTCTCCCTTATGGCTCTAATCTGATAGTGGTAGTGGGGTGGTAGATGTCTAGTCTCCTTTATGGCTCTAATCTGATAGTGGTATAAGCCTAGTCTGCTTTATGGCTCTAATCTGATAGTGGTAGTGGGGTGGTAGATGTCTAGTCTCCCTTATGGCTCTAATCTGATAGTGGTAATGGGGTGGTAGATGTCTAGTCTCCCTTATGGCTCTAATCTGATAGTGGTAGTGGGGTAGTGGATGTCTAATCTCCCTTTTGGCTATAATCTGATAGTGGTAGATGCCTAGTCTACTTATGGCTCTAATCTGATAGTGGTAGTGGGGTGGTAGATGTCTAGGCTCCCTTATGGCTCTAATCTGATAGTGGTAATGGGGGGTAGATGTCTAGCTCCCTTATGGCTCTAATCTGATAGTGGTAATGGGGTGGTAGATGTCTAGTCTCCCTTATGGCTCTAATCTGATAGTGGTAGGGGGTGGTAGATGTCTAGCTCCCTTATGGCTCTAATCTGATAGTGGTAGTGGAGTGGTAGATGTCTAGTCTCCCTTATGGCTCTAATCTGATAGTGGTAGTGGGGTGGTAGATGTCTAGTCTCCTTATGGCTCTAATGATAGTGGTAGTGGGGTAGTGGATGTCTACTCTCCCTTTTGGCTATAATCTGATAGTGGTAGATGCCTAGTCTACTTGATGGCTCTAATCTGATAGTGGTAGTGGGGTGGTAGATGTCTAGTATCCCTTATGGCTCTAATCTGATAGTGGTAGTGGGGTGGTAGATGTCTAGTCTCCCTTATGGTTCTAATCTGATAGTGGTAGTGGGTTGGTAGATGTCTAGGCTCCCTTATGGTTCTAATCTGATAGTGGTAGTGGGTTGGTAGATTTCTAGTCTCCCTTATGGTTCTAATCTGATAGTGGTAGTGGGGTAGTGGATGTCTAATCTCCCTTTTGGCTATAATCTGATAGTGGTAGATGCGTAGTCTACTTGATGGCTCTAATCTGATAGTGGTAGTGGGGTGGTAGATGTCTAGACTCCCTTATGGCTCTAATCTGATAGTGGTAGTGGGGTGGTAGATGTCTAAGCTCCCTTATGGCTCTAATCTGATAGTGGTAGTGGAGTGGTAGATGTCTAGTCTCCCTTATGGCTCTAATCTGATAGTGTTTAGTGGGGTGGTAGATGTCTAGTCTAATTATGGCTCTATAGTGGTAGTGGGCAGTGGATTTCTAGTCTCCCTTATGGCTCTAATCTGATAGTGGTAGATGCCTAGTCTGCTTATGGCTCTAATCTGATAGTGGTAGTGGGGTGGTAGATGTCTAGGCTCCTTTATGGCTCTAATCTGATAGTGGTAATGGGTGGTAGATGTCTAGTCTCCCTTATGGTTCTAATCTGATAGTGGTAATTGGGTGGTAGATGTCTAGGCTCCCTTATGGCTCTAATCTGATAGTGGTAGTGGGTGGTAGATGTCTAGTCTCCCTTATGGTTCTAATCTGATAGTGGTAGTGGGTTGGTAGATTTCTAGTCTCCCTTATGGCTCTAATCTGATAGTGGTAATGGAGTGGAAGATGTCTAGTCTCCCTTATGGCTCTAATCTGATAGTTGTAATTGGGTGGTAGATGTCTAGGCTCCCTTATGACTCTAATGTGATTGTGGTAATGGGGTGGTAGATGTCTAGTGTACCTTATGGTTCTAATCTGATAGTGGTAGTGGGGTGGTAGATGTCTAGGCTACCTTATGGCTCTAATCTGATAGTGTTAGTGGGGTGGTAGATGTCTAGTCTACATTATGGCTCTAATCTGATAGTGGTAGTGGGTTGGTAGATTTCTAGTCTCCCTTATGGCTCTAATCTGATAGTGGTAATGGGGTGGTAGATGTCTAGTCTCCCTTATGGCTCTAATCTGATAGTGGTAATTGGGTGGTAGATGTCTAGGCTCCCTTATGGCTCTAATCTGATAGTGGTAGATGGGGTGGTAGATGTCTAGTGTACCTTATGGTTCTAATCTGATAGTGGTAGTGGGGTGGTAGATGTCTAGTCTCCCTTATGGCTCTAATCTGATAGTGGTAGTGGGTGGTAGATGTCTAGTATCCCTTATGGCTCTAATCTGATAGTGGTAGTGGGTGGTAGATGTCTAGTCTCCCTTATGGCTCTAATCTGATAGTGGTAGTGGGGTGGTAGATGTCTAGTCTCCCTTATGGCTCTAATCTGATAGTGGTAATTGGGTGGTAGATGTCTAGTCTCCCTTATGGTTCTAATCTGATAGTGGTATGGGGGTAGATGTCTAGTCTCCCTTATGGTCTAATCTGATAGTGGTAGTGGGTGGTAGATGTCTAGTCTCCCTTATGGCTCTAATCTGATAGTGGTAATGGGTGGTAGATGTATCTCTAATCTCCCTTATGGTTCTAATCTGATAGTGGTAGTGGGGGGTAGATGTCTAGTCTCCCTTATGGCTCTAATCTGATAGTGGTAGTAGGGTGGTAGATGTCTAGTCTCCCTTATGGCTCTAATCTGATAGTGGTAATTGGGTGGTAGATGTCTAGTCTCCCTTATGGTTCTAATCTGATAGTGGTAGTGGGGTAGAATATGTCTAGTCTCCCTTATGGCTCTAATCTGATAGTGATAGTGGGGTGGTAGATGTCTAGTCTCCCTTATGGCTCTAATCTGATAGTGGTAGTAGGGTTGTAGATGTCTAGTCTCCCTTTTGGCTCTAATCTGATAGTGGTAATTGGGTGGTAGATGTCTAGGCTCCCTTATGGCTCTAATATGATAGTGGTAGTGGGGTTGTAGTTGTCTAAATCAAATCAAATCAAATTTATTTATATAGCCCTTCGTACATCAGCTGATATCTCAAAGTGCTGTACAGAAACCCAGCCTAAAACCCCAAACAGCAAGCAATGCAGGTGGAGAAGCACGGTGGCTAGGAAAAACTCCCTAGAAAGGCCAATACCTAGGAAGAAACCTAGAGAGGACCAGGCTATGTGGGTGGCCAGTCCTCTTCTGGCTGTGCCGGGTGGAGATTATAACAGAACATGGTCAAGATGTTCAATGTTCATAAATGACCAGCATGGTCGAATAATAATAAGGCAGAACAGTTGAAACTAGAGCAGCAGCACAGTCAGGTGGAAGTTGAAACTGGAGCAGCAGCATGGCCAGGTAGACTGGGGACAGCAAGGAGTCATCATGTCAGGTAGTCCTGGGGCATGGTCCTAGGGCTCAGGTCAGTTGAAACTGGAACAGCAGCATGGCCAGGTGGACTGGGGACAGCAAGGAGTCATCATGTCAGGTAGTCCTGGGGCATGGTCCTAGGGCTCAGGTCCTCCGAGAGAGAGAAGAAAGAGAGAAGGAGAGAATTAGAGAACGCACACTTAGATTCACACAGGACACCGAATAGGACAGGAGAAGTACTCCAGATAATAACAAACTGACCCCAGCCCCCCGACATAAACTACTGCAGCATAAATACTGGAGGCTGAGACAGGAGGGGTCAGGAGACACTGTGGCCCCATCCGAGGACACCCCCGGACAGGGCCAAACAGGAAGGATATAACCACCCACTTTGCCAAAGCACAGCCCCCACACCACTAGAGGGATATCTTCAACCACCAACTTACCATCCTGAGACAAGGCTGAGTATAGCCCACAAAGATCTCCGCCATCTCTAGTCCGCC
>NW_022265406.1:0-13713 GCF_002021735.2 Oncorhynchus kisutch
AGTAAGGAGGGAGAAAGACAGAAAGAGAGAGTAGTAAAGTAAAAACAAAATCTCCTGGCCAGTACGGGTATCGAACACGCGACCTTCGCGTTATAGCACGACGCTCTAACCAACTGAGCTAACCGGCCTTAGATAATGCTCATTCTACGGATAAAGGTGGAAATAACTACACGTACTAAATAAGAGCGGAGAAAGAGAGAGTAAGGAGTGGAGAAAGAGAGAGTAAGGAGTGGAGAAAGAGAGAGAGTAAGGAGTGTAGAAAGACAGAAAGAGAGAGTAAGGAATGGAGAAAGAGAGAGTAAGGAGTGGAGAAAGAGAGAGTAAGGAGTGGAGAAAGACAGAAAGGGAGAGTAAGGAGAGGAGAAAGAGAGAGTAAGGAGTGGAGAAAGAGAGAGTAAGGAGTGGAGAAAGACAGAAGGAGAGTAAGGAGTGGAGAAAGAGGTAAGGGAAGGAGTGGAGAAAGAGAGAGTAAGGAGTGGAGAAAGACAGAAAGGAGAGTAAGGAGTGGAGAAAGAGAGAGTAAGGAGTGGAGAAAGACAGAAAGAGAGAGTAGGAGTGGAGAAAGACAGAAAGAGAGAGTAAGGGTGGAGAAAGACAGAAAGAGGGAGTAAGTAGTGGAGAAAGACAGAAAGAGAGAGTAAGGAGTGGAGAAAGACAGAAAGAGAGAGTAAGGAGTGGAGAAAGACAGAAAGAGAGAGTAGTAAAGTAAAAACAAAATCTCCTGGCCAGTAGGGTATCGAACACGCGACTTCGCGTTATTAGCACGACGCTCTAACCAACTGAGCTAACGGCCTTAGATAATGCTCATTCTACGGATAAAGGTGGAAATAACTAACACGTACTAAATAAGGAGCGGAGAAAGAGAGAGTAAGGAGTGGAGAAAGAGAGAGTAAGGAGTGGAGAAAGAGAGAGAGTAAGGAGTGTAGAAAGACAGAAAGAGAGAGTAAGGAATGGAGAAAGAGAGAGTAAGGAGTGGAGAAAGAGAGAGTGGGAGTGGAAAAGAGAGAGTAAGGAGGGAGAAAGAGTAAGGAGTGGAGAAAGACAGAAAGAGAGGAGTAGAAAGGGGGAGTGGAGAAAGACAGAAAGAGGGAGTAAGGAGTGGAGAAAGACAGAAAGAGAGAGTAAGGAGTGGAGAAAGACAGAAGAGAGAGTAAGGAGTGGAGAAAGAGAGAGTAAGGAGTGGAGAAAGAC
Organism: Oncorhynchus kisutch; assembly: GCF_002021735.2. Lineage (NCBI taxonomy): Eukaryota > Metazoa > Chordata > Actinopteri > Salmoniformes > Salmonidae > Oncorhynchus > Oncorhynchus kisutch. The sequence continues at coordinate 1,192 of NW_022265406.1, forward strand.
AGAAAGAGAGAGTAGTAAAGTAAAAACAAAATCTCCTGGCCAGTACGGGTATCGAACCCGCGACCTTCGCGTTATTAGCCGACGCTCTAACCAACTGAGATAACCGGCCTTAGATAATGCTCATTCTACGGATAAAGGTGGAAATAACTACACCGTACTAAATAAGAGCGGAGAAAGAGAGAGTAAGGAGTGGAGAAAGAGAGAGTAAGGAGTGGAGAAAGAGAGAGAGTAAGGAGTGTAGAAAGACAGAAAGAGAGAGTAAGGAGTGGAGAAAGAGAGAGTAAGGAGTGGAGAAAGAGAGAGTAAGGAGTGAAGAAAGAGAGAGTAAGGAGTGGAGAAAGAGAGTAAGGAGTGAGAAAGACAGAAAGAGAGAGTAAGGAGTGGAGAAGACAGAAAGAGGAGAGTAAGGAGTGGAGAAAGACAGAAAGGAGGGAGTAAGGAGTGGAGAAAGACAGAAAGAGAGAGTAAGGAGTTGGAGAGGAGAAAGACAGAAAGAGAGAGTAAGGAGTGGAGAAAGACAGAAGAGAGAGTAGTAAAGTAAAAAACAAAATCTCCTGGCCAGTACGGGTAGGAACACGCGACCTTCGCGTATTAGCACGAGCTCTAACCAACTGAGCTAAATGGCCTTAGATAATGCTCATTCTAGGATAAAGGTGGAAATAACTACACCGTACTAATAAGAGCGGAGAAAGAGAGAGTAAGGAGTGGAGAAAGAGAGAGTAAAGAGTGGAGAAAGAGAGAGAGTAAGGAGGGTAGAAGACAGAAGAGAGAGTAAGGAGTGAGAGAAAGAGAGAGTAAGGAGTGGGAGAAAGAGAGAGTAAGGAGTGGAGAAAGGACAGGAGAGAGAGTAGGGAGTGGAGAAGAGAGAGAAGGAGTGAGAGAGTAAGGAGTGGAGAAGACAGAAAGAGAGAGTAAGGAGTGGAGAAAGACAGAAAGAGAGAGTAAGGAGTGGAGAAAGACAGAAAGAGAGAGTAAGGAGTGGAGAAAGAGAGAGTAAGGAGTGGAGAAAAGAGAAAGAGAGGAGTAGTAAAGTAAAAACAAAATCTCCTGGCCAGTACGGGGTATCGAACCGCGACCTTCGCGTTATTAGCACGAAGCTCTAAAACTGAGCTAACCGGCTTAGATAATGCTCATTCTACGGATAAAGGTGGAAATAACTACACCGTACTAAATAAGAGCGGAGAAAGAGAGAGTAAGGAGTGGAGAAAGAGAGAGTAGGGAGTGGAGAAAGAGAGAGGAAGACAGGAAAGAGAGTAAGGAGTGGAGAAAGACAGAAGAGGAGTAAGGAGTGGAGAAAGACAGAAGAGGGAGTAGGGAAAAGTGGAGAAAGACAGAAAGAGAGAGTAAGGAGTGGAGAAAGACAGAAAGAGAGAGTAAGGAGTGGAGAAAGAGAGAGTAAGGAGTGGAGAAAGACAGAAAGAGAGAGTAGTAAAGTAAAAACAAAATCTCCTGGCCAGTACGGGTATCGAACCCCGAACCTTCGCGTTATTAGCACGACGCTCTAACCAACTGAGCTAACCGGCTTAGATAATGCTATTCTACGGATAAAGGTGGAAATAAACTACACCGTACTAAATAAGAGCGGAGAAAGAGAGAGTAAGGAGTGGAGAAAGAGAGAAGTAAGGAGTGGAGAAAGACAGAAAGAGAGAGTAAGGAGGGGAGGAAAAGAGAGAGTAAGGAGTGGAGAAAGAGAGAGTATGGAGTGGAAAAGACAGAAAGGAGAGTAGGAGAGGAGAAAGAGAGAGTAGGAGTGGAGAAAGAGAGAGTAAGGAGTGGAGAAAGACAGAAAGGGAGAGTAAGGAGTGGAGAAAGAGAGAGTAAGGAGTGGAGAAAGAGAGAGTAAGGAGGTGGAAGAAAGACAGAAAGGGAGAGTAAGGAGTGGAGAAAGAGAGAGTAAGGAGTGGAGAAAGACAGAAAGAGAGAGTAAGGAGTGGAGAAAGACAGAAAGAGGAGAGTAAGGAGTGGAGAAAGACAGAAAGAGGGAGTAAGTAGTGGAGAAAGACAGAAAGAGAGAGTAAGGAGTGGAGAAAGACAGAAAGAGAGAGTAAGAGTGGAGAAAGACAGAAAGAGAGAGTAGTAAAGTAAAACAAAATCTCCTGGCCAGTACGGGTATGGAACACGCGACCTTCGCGTTATTAGCACGACGCTCTAACCACTGAGCTAACTGGCCTTAGATAATGCTCATTCTACGGATAAAGGTGGAAATAACTACACCGTACTAAATAAGAGCGGAGAAAGAGAGAGTAAGGAGTGGAGAAGAGAGAGTAAGGAGTGGAGAAAGAGAGAGAGTAAGGAGTGTAGAAAGACAGAAAGAGAGAGTAAGGAGTGGAGAAAGAGAGAGTAAGGAGTGGAGAAAGAGAGAGTAAGGAGTGGAGAAAGAGAGAGTAGGGAGTGGAGAAGAGAGAGTAAGGAGTGGAGAAAGAGTAAGGAGTGGAGAAAGACAGAAAGAGGAGTAAGGAGTGGAGAAAGACAGAAAAGGGGGAGTAAGGAGGGAGAAAGACAGAAAGAGAGAGTAAGGAGTGGAGAAAGACAGAAAGAGAGAGTAAGGAGTGGAGAAAGAGAGAGTAAGGAGTGGAGAAAGACAGAAAGAGAGGTAGTAAAGTAAAAACAAAATCTCCTGGCCAGTACGGGTATCGAACCCGCGACCTTCGCGTTATTAGCACGACGCTCTAACCAACTGAGCTAACCGGCTTAGATAATGCTCATTCTACGGATAAAGGTGGAATAACTACACCGTACTAAATAAGAGCGGAGAAAGAGAGAGTAAGGAGTGGAGAAAGAGAGAGTAAGGAGTGGAGAAAGAGAGAGAGTAAAGGAGTGTAGAAAGACAGAAAGAGAGAGTAAGGAGTGGAGACAGAGAGAGTAAGGAGTGGAGAAAGAGAGAGTAAGGAGTGGAGAAAGACAGAAAGGGAGAGTAAGGAGAGGAGAAAGAGAGAGTAAGGAGTGGAGAAGAGAGAGTAAGAGTGGAGAAAGACAGAAAGGGAGAGTAAGGAGTGGAGAAAGAGAGAGTAAGGAGTGGAGAAAGAGAGAAAGGAAAAAAAACAGAAAGAGAGAGTAAGGAGTGGAGAAAGACAGAAAGAGAGAGTAAGGAGTGGAGAAAGACAGAAAGAGGGAGTAAGGAGTGGAGAAAGACAGAAAGAGAGAGTAGGAGTGGAGAAAGACAGAAAGAGAGGTAAGGAGTGGAGAAGACAGAAAGAGAGAGTAGTAAAGTAAAAACAAAATCTCCTGGCCAGTACGGGTATCGAACACGCGACCTTCGCGTTATTAGCACGACGCTCTACCCAAACTGAGCTAACGGCCTTAGATAATGCTCATCTACGGATAAAGGTGGAAATAACTACACCGTACTAAATAAGAGCGGAGAAAGAGAGAGTAAGGAGTGGAGAAAGAGAGGTAAGGAGGGGAGAAAGAGAGAGTAAGGAGTGGAAAAGAGAGAGTAAGGAGTGGAGAAAGACAGAAAGAGAGAGTAAGGAGTGGAGAAAGAGAGAGTAAGGAGTGGAGAAAGACAGAAAGAGAGAGTAAGGAGTGGAGAAGACAGAAAGAGAGAGTAAGGAGTGGAGAAAGACAGAAAGAGAGAGTAAGGAGTGGAGAAAGACAGAAAGAGGAGTAAGGAGTGGAGAAGACAGAAAGAGGGAGTAAGGAGTGGAGAAAGACAGAAAGAGAGAGTAAGGAGTGGAGAAAGACAGAAAGAGAGAGTAAGGAGTGGAGAAAGACAGAAAGAGGGAGTAAGAGTGGAGAAAGACAGAAAGAGAGAGTAAGGAGTGGAGAAAGACAGAAAGAGAGAGTAAGGAGTGGAGAAAGAGAGAGTAAGGAGTGGAGAAAGAGAGAGAGTAAGGAGTGTAGAAAGACAGAAAGAGAGAGTAAGGAGTGGAGAAGAGAGAGTAAGGAGTGGAGAAAGAGAGAGTAAGGAGTGAGAAAGACAGAAAGGGAGAGTAAGGAGAGGAGAAAGAGAGAGTAAGGAGTGGAGAAAGAGAGAGTAAGGAGTGGAGAAAGACAGAAAGGAGAGTAAGGAGTGGAGAAAGAGAGAGTAAGGAGTGGAGAAAGAGAGAGTAAGGAGTGGAGAAAGACAGAAAGGGAGAGTAAGGAGTGGAGAAAGAGAGAGTAAGGAGTGGAGAAAGACAGAAAGAGAGAGTAAGGAGTGGAGAAAGACAGAAGAGAGAGTAAGGAGTGGAGAAAGACAGGAAAGAGGGAGTAAGTAGTGGAGAAAGACAGAAAGAGAGAGTAAGGAGTGGAGAAAAGACAGAAAGAGAGAGTAAGGAGTGGAGAAAGACAGAAAGAGAGAGTAGTAAAGTAAAAACAAAATCTCCTGGCCAGTACGGGTATCGAACACGCGACCTTCGCGTTATTAGCACGACGCTCTAACCAACTGAGCTAACCGGCCTTAGATAATGCTCATTCTACGGATAAAGGTGGAATAACTACACCGTACTAAATAAGAGCGGAGAAAGAGAGAGTAAGGAGTGGAGAAAGAGAGAGTAAGGAGTGGAGAAAGAGAGAGAGTAAGGAGTGGAGAAAGACAGAAAGAGAGAGTAAGGAGTGGAGAAGAGAGAGTAAGGAGTGGAGAAAGAGAGAGTAGGGAGTGGAGAAAGAGAGAGTAAGGAGTGGAGAAAGAGTAAGGAGTGGAGAAAGACAGAAAGAGAGAGTAAGGAGTGGAGAAAGACAGAAAGAGGGAGTAAGGAGTGGAGAAAGACAGAAAGAGAGAGTAAGGAGTGGAGAAAGACAGAAAGAGAGAGTAAGGAGTGGAGAAAGAAGAGTAAGGAGTGGAGAAAGACAGAAAAGAGAGAGTAGTAAAGTAAAAACAAAATCTCCTGGCCAGTACGGGTATCGAACCCGCGACCTTCGCGTTATTAGCACGACGCTCTAACCAACTGAGCTAACCGGCCTTAGATAATGCTCATTCTACGGATAAAGGTGGAAATAACTACACCGTACTAAATAAGAGCGGAGAAAGAGAGAGTAAGGAGTGGAGAAAGAGAGAGTAAGGAGTGGAGAAAGAGAGAGAGTAAGGAGTGTAGAAAGACAGAAAGAGAGAGTAAGGAGTGGAGAAAGAGAGAGTAAGGAGTGGAGAAAGAGAGAGTAAGGAGTGAAGAAAGAGAGAGTAGGGAGTGGAGAAAGAGAGAGTAAGGAGTGGAGAAAGACAGAAAGGGAGAGTAAGGAGTGGAGAAAGAGAGAGTAAGGAGTGGAGAAAGAGAGAGTAAGGAGTGGAGAAAGACAGAAAGAGAGAGTAAGGAGTGGAGAAAGTACAGAAAGAGGGGAGTAAGTAGTGGAGAAAGACAGAAAGAGAGTAAGGAGTGGAGAAAGACAGAAAGAGAGAGTAAGGAGTGGAGAAAGACAGAAAGAGAGAGTAGTAAAGTAAAAACAAAATCTCCTGGCCAGTACGGGTATCGAACACGCGACCTTCGCGTTATTAGCACGACGCTCTAACCAACTGAGCTAACCGCCTTAGATAATGCTCATTCTACGGATAAGGTGGAAATAACTACACCGTACTAATAAGAGCGGAGAAAGAGAGAGTAAGGAGTGGAGAAAGAGAGAGTAAGGAGTGGAGAAAGAGAGAGATTAAGGAGTGTAGAAAGACAGAAAGAGAGAGTAAGGAATGGAGAAAGAGAGAGTAAGGAGTGGAGAAAGAGAGAGTAAGGAGTGGAGAAAGACAGAAAGAGAGAGTAGTAAAGTAAAAACAAAATCTCCTGGCCAGTACGGGTATCGAACCCGCGACCTTCGCGTTATTAGCACGACGCTCTAACCAACTGAGCTAACCGGCCTTAGATAATGCTCATTCTACGGATAAAGGTGGAAATAACTACACCGTACTAAATAAGAGCGGAGAAAGAGAGAGTAAGGAGTGGAGAAAGAGAGAGTAAGGAGTGGAGAAAGAGAGAGAGTAAGGAGTGTAGAAAGACAGAAAGAGAGAGTAAGGAGTGGAGAAAGAGAGAGTAAGGAGTGGAGAAAGAGAGAGTAAGGAGTGGAGAAAGACAGAAAGGGAGAGTAAGGAGAGGAGAAAGAGAGAGTAAGGAGTGGAGAAAGAGAGAGTAAGGAGTGGAGAAAGACAGAAAGGAGAGTAAGGAGTGGAGAAAGAGAGAGTAAGGAGTGGAGAAAGACAGAAAGAGAGAGTAAGGAGTGGAGAAAGACAGAAAGAGAGAGTAAGGAGTGGAGAAAGACAGAAAGAGGGAGTAAGGAGTGGAGAAAGACAGAAAGAGAGAGTAAGGAGTGGAGAAAGACAGAAAGAGAGAGTAAGGAGTGGAGAAAGACAGAAAGAGAGAGTAGTAAAGTAAAAAAAAATCTCCTGGCCAGTACGGGTATCGAACACGCGACCTTCGCGTTATTAGCACGACGCTCTAACCAACTGAGCTAACCGGCCTTAGATAATGCTCATTCTACGGATAAAGGTGGAAATAACTACACCGTACTAAATAAGAGCGGAGAAAGAGAGAGTAAGGAGTGGAGAAAGAGAGAGTAAGGAGTGGAGAAAGAGAGAGAGTAAGGAGTGTAGAAAGACAGAAAGAGAGAGTAAGGAGTGGAGAAAGAGAGAGTAAGGAGTGGAGAAAGAGAGAAAGAGAGAGTAAGGAGTGGAGAAAGACAGAAAGAGGAGAGTAAGGAGTGGAGAAAGACAGAAAGAGAGAGTAAGGAGTGGAGAAAGACAGAAAGAGAGTAAGGAGTGGAGAAAGAGAGAGTAAGGAGTGGAGAAAGACAGAAAGAGAGAGTAAGGAGTGGAGAAAGACAGAAAGAGGGAGTAAGGAGTGGAGAAAGACAGAAAGAGAGAGTAAGGAGTGGAGAAAGACAGAAAGAGAGAGTAAGGAGTGGAGAAAGAGAGAGTAAGGAGTGGAGAAAGACAGAAAGAGAGAGTAGTAAAGTAAAAACAAAATCTCCTGGCCAGTACGGGTATCGAACCCGCGACCTTCGCGTTATTAGCACGACGCTCTAACCAACTGAGCTAACCGGCCTTAGATAATGCTCATTCTACGGATAAAGGTGGAAATAACTACACCGTACTAAATAAGAGCGGAGAAAGAGAGAGTAAGGAGTGGAGAAAGAGAGAGTAAGGAGTGGAGAAAGAGAGAGAGTAAGGAGTGTAGAAAGACAGAAAGAGAGAGTAAGGAGTGGAGAAAGAGAGAGTAAGGAGTGGAGAAAGAGAGAGTAAGGAGTGGAGAAAGACAGAAAGGGAGAGTAAGGAGAGGAGAAAGAGAGAGTAAGGAGTGGAGAAAGACAGAAAGGGAGAGTAAGGAGTGGAGAAAGAGAGAGTAAGGAGTGGAGAAAGAGAGAGTAAGGAGTGGAGAAAGACAGAAAGAGAGAGTAAGGAGTGGAGAAAGACAGAAAGAGGGAGTAAGGAGTGGAGAAAGACAGAAAGAGAGAGTAAGGAGTGGAGAAAGACAGAAAGAGAGAGTAAGGAGTGGAGAAAGACAGAAAGAGAGAGTAGTAAAGTAAAAAACAAAATCTCCTGGCCAGTACGGGTATCGAACCCGCGACCTTCGCGTTATTAGCACGACGCTCTAACCAACTGAGCTAACCGGCCTTAGATAATGCTCATTCTACGGATAAAGGTGGAAATAACTACACCGTACTAAATAAGAGCGGAGAAAGAGAGAGTAAGGAGTGGAGAAAGAGAGAGTAAGGAGTGGAGAAAGAGAGAGAGTAAGGAGTGTAGAAAGACAGAAAGAGAGAGTAAGGAGTGGAGAAAGAGAGAGTAAGGAGTGGAGAAAGAGAGAGTAAGGAGTGGAGAAAGACAGAAAGGGAGAGTAAGGAGAGGAGAAAGAGAGAGTAAGGAGTGGAGAAAGAGAGAGTAAGGAGTGGAGAAAGACAGAAAGGGAGAGTAAGGAGTGGAGAAAGAGAGAGTAAGGAGTGGAGAAAGACAGAAAGGGAGAGTAAGGAGTGGAGAAAGAGAGAGTAAGGAGTGGAGAAAGACAGAAAGAGAGAGTAAGGAGTGGAGAAAGACAGAAAGAGAGAGTAAGGAGTGGAGAAAGACAGAAAGAGGGAGTAAGGAGTGGAGAAAGACAGAAAGAGAGAGTAAGGAGTGGAGAAAGACAGAAAGAGAGAGTAAGGAGTGGAGAAAGACAGAAAGAGAGAGTAGTAAAGTAAAAACAAAATCTCCTGGCCAGTACGGGTATCGAACCCGCGACCTTCGCGTTATTAGCACGACGCTCTAACCAACTGAGCTAACCGGCCTTAGATAATGCTCATTCTACGGATAAAGGTGGAAATAACTACACCGTACTAAATAAGAGCGGAGAAAGAGAGAGTAAGGAGTGGAGAAAGAGAGAGTAAGGAGTGGAGAAAGAGAGAGAGTAAGGAGTGTAGAAAGACAGAAAGAGAGAGTAAGGAGTGGAGAAAGAGAGAGTAAGGAGTGGAGAAAGAGAGAAAGAGAGAGTAAGGAGTGGAGAAAGACAGAAAGAGGGAGTAAGGAGTGGAGAAAGACAGAAAGAGAGAGTAAGGAGTGGAGAAAGACAGAAAGAGAGAGTAAGGAGTGGAGAAAGAGAGAGTAAGGAGTGGAGAAAGACAGAAAGAGAGAGTAAGGAGTGGAGAAAGACAGAAAGAGGGAGTAAGGAGTGGAGAAAGACAGAAAGAGAGAGTAAGGAGTGGAGAAAGACAGAAAGAGAGAGTAAGGAGTGGAGAAAGAGAGAGTAAGGAGTGGAGAAAGACAGAAAGAGAGAGTAAGGAGTGGAGAAAGACAGAAAGAGGGAGTAAGGAGTGGAGAAAGACAGAAAGAGAGAGTAAGGAGTGGAGAAAGACAGAAAGAGAGAGTAAGGAGTGGAGAAAGAGAGAGTAAGGAGTGGAGAAAGACAGAAAGAGAGAGTAGTAAAGTAAAAACAAAATCTCCTGGCCAGTACGGGTATCGAACCCGCGACCTTCGCGTTATTAGCACGACGCTCTAACCAACTGAGCTAACCGGCCTTAGATAATGCTCATTCTACGGATAAAGGTGGAAATAACTACACCGTACTAAATAAGAGCGGAGAAAGAGAGAGTAAGGAGTGGAGAAAGAGAGAGTAAGGAGTGGAGAAAGAGAGAGAGTAAGGAGTGTAGAAAGACAGAAAGAGAGAGTAAGGAGTGGAGAAAGAGAGAGTAAGGAGTGGAGAAAGAGAGAGTAAGGAGTGGAGAAAGACAGAAAGGGAGTAAGGAGAGGAGAAAGAGAGAGTAAGGAGTGGAGAAGACAGAAAGGGAGAGTAAGGAGTGGAGAAAGAGAGAGTAAGGAGTGGAGAAAGAGAGAGTAAGGAGTGGAGAAAGACAGAAAGAGAGAGTAAGGAGTGGAGAAAGACAGAAAGAGGAGTAAGGAGTGGAGAAAGACAGAAAGAGAGAGTAAGGAGTGGAGAAAGACAGAAAGAGAGAGTAAGGAGTGGAGAAAGACAGAAAGAGAGAGTAAGGAGTGGAGAAAGAGAGAGTAAGGAGTGGAGAAAGAGAGAGAGTAAGGAGTGTAGAAAGACAGAAAGAGAGAGTAAGGAGTGGAGAAAGAGAGAGTAAGGAGTGGAGAAAGAGAGAGTAAGGAGTGGAGAAAGACAGAAAGGAGAGTAAGGAGAGGAGAAGAGAGAGTAAGGAGTGGAGAAAGAGAGAGTAAGGAGTGGAGAAAGACAGAAAGGGAGAGTAAGGAGTGGAGAAAGAGAGAGTAAGGAGTGGAGAAAGAGAGAGTAAGGAGTGGAGAAAGACAGAAAGGGAGAGTAAGGAGTGGAGAAAGAGAGAGTAAGGAGTGGAGAAAGACAGAAAGAGAGAGTAAGGAGTGGAGAAAGACAGAAAGAGAGAGTAAGGAGTGGAGAAAGACAGAAAGAGGGAGTAAGGAGTGGAGAAAGACAGAAAGAGAGAGTAAGGAGTGGAGAAAGACAGAAAGAGAGAGTAAGGAGTGGAGAAAGACAGAAAGAGAGAGTAGTAAAGTAAAAACAAAATCTCCTGGCCAGTACGGGTATCGAACACGCGACCTTCGCGTTATTAGCACGACGCTCTAACCAACTGAGCTAACCGGCCTTAGATAATGCTCATTCTACGGATAAAGGTGGAAATAACTACACCGTACTAAATAAGAGCGGAGAAAGAGAGAGTAAGGAGTGGAGAAAGAGAGAGTAAGGAGTGGAGAAAGAGAGAGATTAAGGAGTGTAGAAAGACAGAAAGAGAGAGTAAGGAATGGAGAAAGAGAGAGTAAGGAGTGGAGAAAGAGAGAGTAGGGAGTGGAGAAAGAGAGAGTAAGGAGTGGAGAAAGAGTAAGGAGTGGAGAAAGACAGAAAGAGAGAGTAAGGAGTGGAGAAAGACAGAAAGAGGGAGTAAGGAGTGGAGAAAGACAGAAAGAGAGAGTAAGGAGTGGAGAAAGACAGAAAGAGAGAGTAAGGAGTGGAGAAAGAGAGAGTAAGGAGTGGAGAAAGACAGAAGAGAGAGTAGTAAAGTAAAAACAAAATCTCCTGGCCAGTACGGGGTTCGAACCCGCGACCTTCGCGTTATTAGCACGACGCTCTAACCAACTGAGCTAACCGGCCTTAGATAATGCTCATTCTACGGATAAAGGTGGAAATAACTACACCGTACTAAATAAGAGCGGAGAAAGAGAGAGTAAGGAGTGGAGAAAGAGAGAGTAAGGAGTGGAGAAAGAGAGAGAGTAAGGAGTGGAGAAAGACAGAAGGAGAGAGTAAGGAGTGGAGAAAGAGAGAGTAAGGAGTGGAGAAAGAGAGAGTAAGGAGTGGAGAAAGACAGAAAGGGAGAGTAAGGAGAGGAGAAAGAGAGAGTAAGGAGTGGAGAAAGACAGAAAGGGAGAGTAAGGAGTGGAGAAAGAGAGAGTAAGGAGGGAGAAAGAGAGAGTAAGGAGTGGAGAAAGACAGAAGAGAGAGTAAGGAGTGGAGAAAGACAGAAAGAGGAGTAAGTAGAGAAAGACAGAAAGAGAGAGTAAGGAGTGGAAAGACAGAAAGAGAGAGTAAGAGTGGAGAAAGACAGAAAGAGAGAAGTAAAGTAAAAACAAAATCTCCTGGCCAGTACGGGTATCGAACACGCGACCTTCGCGTTATTAGCACGACGCTCTAACCAACTGAGCTAACCGGCTTAGATAATGCTCATTCTACGGATAAAGGTGGAAATAACTACACCTACTAAATAAGAGCGGAGAAAGAGAGAGTAAGGAGTGGAGAAAGAGAGAGTAAGGAGTGGAGAAAGAGAGAGATTAAGGAGTGTAGAAGACAGAAAGAGGAGTAAGGAAGGAGAAAGAGAGAGTAAGGAGTGGAGAAAGAGAGAGTAAGGAGTGGAGAAAGACAGAAAGAGAGAGTAGTAAAGTAAAAACAAAATCTCCTGGCCAGTACGGGTATCGAACCGCGACCTTCGCGTTATTAGCAGACGCTCTAACCAACTGAGCTAACCGGCCTTAGATAATGCTCATTCTACGGATAAAGGTGGAATAATTACACCGTACTAAATAAGAGCGGAGAAAGAGAGAGTAAGGAGTGGAGAAAGAGAGAGTAAGGAGTGGAGAAAGAGAGAGAGTAAGGAGTGTAGAAAGACAGAAAGAGAGAGTAAGGAGTGGAGAAAGAGAGAGTAAAGGAGTGGAGAAGAGAGAGTAAGGAGTGGAGAAGACAGAAAGGGAGGTAAGGAGAGGGAGAAAGAGAGAGTAAGGAGTGGAGAAGAGAGAGTAAGAGTGGAGAAAGACAGAAAGGGAGAGTAAGGAGTGGAGAAAGAGAGAGTAAGGAGTGGAGAAAGACAGAAAGAGAGAGTAAGGAGTGGAGAAAGACAGAAAGAGAGAGTAAGGAGTGGAGAAAGACAGAAAGAGGGAGTAAGTAGTGGAGAAAGACAGAAAGAGAGAGTAAGGAGTGGAGAAAGACAGAAAGAGAGAGTAAGGAGTGGAGAAAGACAGAAAGAGAGAGTAGTAAAGTAAAAACAAAATCTCCTGGCCAGTACGGGTATCGAACACGCGACCTTCGCGTTATTAGCACGACGCTCTAACCAACTGAGCTAACCGGCCTTAGATAATGCTCATTCTACGGATAAAGGTGGAAATAACTACACCGTACTAAATAAGAGCGGAGAAAGAGAGAGTAAGGAGTGGAGAAAGAGAGAGTAAGGAGTGGAGAAAGAGAGAGAGTAAGGAGTGTAGAAAATTCAGAAAGAGAGAGTAAGGAGTGGAGAAAGAGAGAGTAAGGAGTGGAGAAAGGAGAAGAGAGAGTAAGGAGTGGAGAAAGACAGAAAGGAGGGAGTAAGGAGTGGAGAAAGACAGAAAGAGAGAGTAAGGGGGAGGAAGTGGAGAAAGACAGAAAGAGAGAGTAAGGAGTGGAGAAAGAGAGAGTAAGGAGTGGAGAAGACAGAAAGAGAGAGTAAGAGTGGAGAAAGACCAGAAAGAGGGAGTAAGGAGTGGAGAAGACAGAAAGAGAGAGTAAGGAGTGGAGAAAGACAGAAAGAGAGAGTAAGGAGTGGAGAAAGAGAAAGTAAAGGAGTGGAGAAAGACAGAAAGAGAGAGTAGTAAAGTAAAAACAAAATCTCCTGCCAGTACGGGTATCGAACACCGCGAACCTTCGCGTTATTAGCACGACGCTCTAACCAACTGAGCTAACCGGCTTAGATAATGCTCAT
>NW_022265407.1:0-13751 GCF_002021735.2 Oncorhynchus kisutch
GGGTTTAACTGCTGTCATTACTACATCTAATAACCACCTCTTAGGATAGGTTTACTGCTGTCATTACTACATCTAATAACCACCTCTAGGATAGGGTTTAACTGCTGTCATTACTACATCTAATAACCACCTCTAGGATAGGGTTTAACTGCTGTCATTACTACTCTTATACACATCTAGATGTGTATAAGAGACAAGGGTTTAACTGCTGTCATTACTACATCTAATAACCACCTCTAGGATAGGGTTTAACTGCTGTCATTACTACATCTAATAACCACCTCTAGGATAGGGTTTAACTGCTGTCATTACTACATCTAATAACCACCTCTAGGATAGGGTTTAACTGCTGTCATTACTACATCTAATAACCACCTCTAGGATAGGGTTTAACTGCTGTCATTACTACATCTAATAACCACTCTAGGATAGGGTTTAACTGCTGTCATTACTACATCTAATAACCACCTCTAGGATAGGGTTTAACTGCTGTCATTACTACATCTACTACACCAGCTCTAGGATAGGGTTTAACTGCTGTCATTACTACATCTAATAACCACCTCTAGGATAGGGTTTAACTGCTGTCATTACTACATCTAATAACCACCTCTAGGATAGGGTTTAACTGCTGTCATTACTACATCTAATAACCACCTCTAGGATAGGGTTTAACTGCTGTCATTACTACATCTAATAACCACCTCTAGGATAGGGTTTAACTGCTGTCATTACTACATCTAATAACCACCTCTAGGATAGGGTTTAACTGCTGTCATTACTACATCTAATAACCACCTCTAGGATAGGGTTTAACTGCTGTCATTACTACATCTAATAACCACCTCTAGGATAGGGTTTAACTGCTGTCATTACTACATCTAATAACCACCTCTAGGATAGGTTTAACTGCTGTCATTACTATATCTAATAACCACCTCTAGGATAGGGTTTAACTGCTGTCATTACTACATCTAATAACCACCTCTAGGATAGGGTTTAACTGCTGTCATTACTGAACAACAAATCTACTAAGCCACCTCTAGGATAGGGTTTAACTGCTGGTCATTACTACATCTAATAACCACCTCTAGGATAGGGTTTTAACTGCTGTCATTACTACATCTTAATAACCACCTCTAGGATAGGGTGTTAACTGCTGTCCATTACTATGTACCCGCTAACATATAACCACCTCTAGGATAGGGTTTAAACTGCTGTCATTACTACAATCTAATAACCACCTCTAGGGATAGGTTTAACTGCTGTTCATTACTATATCCTAATAACCACCTCTAGGGATAGGGTTTATTACTGCTGTCATTACTACATCTATAACCACCTCTAGGATAGGGTTAACTGCCTGGTCATTACTACTACATCTATAACCCCCTCTAGGATAGGGTTAACTGCTGTCCTTACTATAATCTAATCACCACCTCTAGGATAGGGTTAACTGCTGTCATTAACTAACATCTAATACCACCTCTAGGATAGGGTTTAAACTGCTGTCATTACTACTATCTAATAACCACCTCTAGGATAGGGTTTAACTGCTGTCATTACTACATCTAATAACCACCTCTAGGATAGGTTTAACTGCTGTCATTACTACATCTAATAACCACCTCTAGATAGGGTTTAACTGCTGTCATTACTACATCTAATAACCACCTCTAGGATAGGGTTTAACTGCTGTCATTACTACATCTAATAACCACCTCTAGGATGGGTTTAACTGCTGTCATTACTACATCTAATTAACCACCTCTAGGATAGGGTTTAACTGCTGTCATTACTACATCGTATAACCCCTCTAGGATAGGGTTTAACTGCTGTCATTACTAATCTAATAACCACCTCTAGGATAGGGTTTAACTGCTGTCATTACTACATCTAATAACCACCTCTAGGATAGGGTTTAACTGCTGTCATTACTACATCTAATAACCACCTCTAGGATAGGGTTTAACTGCTGTCATTACTACATCTAATAACCACTCTAGGATCAAGGGTTTAAACTGCTGTCATTACTACATCTAATAACCACCTCTAGGATAGGGTTTAACTGCTGTCATTACTACATCTAATAACCACCTCTAGGATAGGGTTTAACTGCTGTCATTACACATCTAATAACCACCTCTAGGATAGGGTTTAACTGCTGTCATTACTATATCTAATAACCACCTCTAGGATAGGGTTTAACTGCTGTCATTACTATATCTAATAACCACCTCTAGGATAGGGTTTAACTGCTGTCATTACTACATCTAATAACCACCTCTAGGATAGGGTTTAACAAATTATGTTTTTATTGTTTTATATAGAGATTTAGGCTATATCCCATTAAACAAATAGTTATTTATAATTATTAAAAGATGAGATTTAGGCTATATCCTCAAATGGTGTGCATTGGCATTGCTCTTTGAAAGCTTGGCTGGTGTTATCTTAACATTACTGTAGCCATTCTTGGCATTTTAAATGAATGACATATACCTATTGATTCTCCTAAATGCCTCATGCACTTAGTTCAACTGTCACACCCCATCAGAACTCAAAATAGAAGCGTGTTTTATTCCAATGTTAGAATTGTTACATTTACAATCATTGTAAATGTAAACAAACACTGTATGGTCTCAAACCATTAAAACCATGGTTACAACTATCATTTAGAAATAATGGTTTCTATTCTTATGTAGTGTCTTTACTTACTGGGAGAGAGAGGGAGAGAGAGGGAGAGAGAGAGAGACAGAGAGAGAGACAGAGAGAGAGAGAGAGAGAGAGAGAGAGAGAGAGAGAGAGAGACAGAGACAGAGAGACGCAGAGAGAGAGACAGAGAGAGAGAGAGAGAGAGAGAGAGAGAGAGAGAGAGAGAGAGAGAGAGAGGAGAGAGAGAGAGTAAGAGAGAGAGAGAAAGAGAGAGAGAGAGAGAGACACTTTTTTGGTGTTCCAAAAAAGGTCCAGTCACCAGGACCACAAATACAAATTCCATCTAGACACTGTTGCCCTAGAGCACACAAAAAACTATACATACCTTGGCCTAAGCATCAGCGCCACAGGTAACTTCCACAAAGCTGTGAACGATCTGAGAGACAAGG
Source organism: Oncorhynchus kisutch (assembly GCF_002021735.2). Classification (NCBI taxonomy): domain Eukaryota; kingdom Metazoa; phylum Chordata; class Actinopteri; order Salmoniformes; family Salmonidae; genus Oncorhynchus; species Oncorhynchus kisutch. The sequence continues at coordinate 3,102 of NW_022265407.1, forward strand.
CAAGAAGGGCATTCTATGCCATCAAAAGAAACATAAATTTCAACATACCAATTAGGATTTGGCTAAAAATACTTGAATCAGTCATAGAGCCCATTGCCCTTTATGGTTGTGAGGTCTGGGGTCCGCTCACCAACCAAGACTTCACAAAATGGGACATTTGTAATGTCTTTACTGTTTTGAAACTTCTGTATGTGTAATGTTTACTGTTAATTTTTGTTGTTTTTCACTTTATATATCCAATTTGTATGTTGTCTACCTCACTTGCTTTGGCAATGTTAACACATGTTTCCCATGCCAATAAAGCCCTTGAATTGAATTGAATTGAATTGAGAGAGAGAGAGAGAGAGAGAGAGAGAGAGAGACAGAGACAGAGACAGAGACAGAGACAGAGAGAGAGAGAGAGAGAGAGAGAGAGAGAGAGAGAGAGAGAGAGAGAGACAGAGACAGAGAGAGAGAGAGAGAGAGAGAGACAGAGAGAGAGAGAGAGAGAGACAGAGAGACAGAGAGACAGAGAGACAGAGAGACAGAGAGAGAGAGAGAAAGAGAGAGAGAGAGAAAGATTGGTTCAACATCTAATACTATGCCACCATCTTGTGGCCTTGTCAGTAACAACACACTGTGATCCCTGTTGCTGTGATGTTTGAGTGATCTCTCTGTGGGTTTTTAAAGGATTTAAAAGCTGGATAGATCTGTAGTAATAGGCTTCTATGTCTACATGTACGAATTGACCAGAATGTCTACAATATTGTAAAATCGTGTCATTGTAAATTTACCGTGGAAATTAGGCATTCGTTTAGAAATAACAAAATGACATTCATCACCTCTGTTGTCTTGGTGTGATCTAACCTCGTTGTTATAAACTGCAATGTGTCCCTTTTTGGCAGACACAATAAAAATTCACATAGAAATGTCAGTTATAGATCTGTGATTATCATTGAAAACAAATCTAAGAAGGAGTAGATCTCTTCTATGTGTGCTATTTCTATGCTTCCCCATTCTTAAATATCCCGTTTTTGTGTCTTTTTACTTTCGGTTTTGTACACCAGATTCAAACAGCTGAACATTCAATTTTTCGGGTTATGGGAAATATATTTCACAGCCGTTTAGATGGTACAATGATTCTCTACACAATTGGCTGCTTGTTTTGTCACATCAACTGAAATTAGGCGAACTGTTCGAATTTTAACAATCAGGAAATGGTCGGAAGCTATTTCTGCATATTGCACCTTTGAGAGCCATACACACTGTGAAATGTTCTGCATCTCTGTTGTCAGGCAACGCAATATATAATACACCAAAACAAACATGTTTTTCTTCTACGTTCAAGATCCAACACAGGACCTCCAATTGGTCCCTTGATATCTAATTACAACTAAATTACTTTTCAAACTTTAAAGGCCCAGTGCTGTGTGTTAGATATATTTCCACACTAGGTGGTTGGAATAATACTGTGAAATGGGGCGGCAGTGTAGCCTAGTGGTTAGAGCATTGGACTAGTAACTGAAAGGTTGCAAGTTCAAATCCCCGAGCTGACAAGGTACAAAATCTGTCGTTCTGCCCTTGAACAGGCAGTTAACCCACTGTTCCTATGCCGTCATTGAAAATAAGAATTTGTTCTTAACTGACTTGCCAAGTTAAATAAAGGTAAAAAAAAAAAAAAAAATATTGTGAAAATTATGCAAATGCACTTTAATTGTGAGAGCTTTTTGGGAAAGACATGTCCTGTTGACCGTCCCCATGTGGTTAATTAGTTAATAGACCAATAAGAAAGAGAGTTCCAAACCTCTCTGCCAATAACAGCTCGTTTTCAGTTTCCCCCTCCCCATTCAGACCACGCCCAGACAGACCTAGCAACATTCTTGCTTGAGAAAATGCTATTTGCGAATAATACGTTTCTTTATTTTTTTAAAACAATTTTAATTTAAAACACTTGCGGTAAGATACTTCATTTTTTAACCAGAAATTATTTGATATTGAGATAAAAACGTCTGCATTGGGCCTTTAAAGGTTCCATAGATTTTTTATTTTGTAAATTGATTCTCTTCACTTTTTTTTTGTACAGAGTTATACGTGTGCTTACGGCTTGTTCCCCATTCACAACGTTTATATTCCATTCACTTCTTTTTAGTTGAGTTATTAACCCACCTGTTGCTTGTGGGGGGGTATAGTTAGTGACAAGCGGTGTGACTGTGTGTGTTTCTATAGAAACGGCTCCAATACCTGCCCTCCCGTGACACCTCGGCGTTGAACCGTAGGAAAACGGTATGATACACACGAGACTTCTACGGTCACCTGGGCATAACGGGGCACGCAAACCTGACTCTCTGCATGTGGCTTTTTATGAAGTTGTTCCCGTTACATTCAGAAACATTTGTACCAGGAAGTATTTACCTGGATAACATGCACGCTGGAAGAACTCAGCTAACTTCAAAGTAGCATAACTTTCGTTCAGGTTGGACTATTTTATGCGAAGTTCAAGATGCTCATTTGAAAATGTGGACTGAATGGACCTAAAATATCCGGTAATGGCGTATCGATAATGTCGACCGTCCTATCCTGTAACAGAAGTGGTCAACTACGTTGAAATTGGATGCATTTTGTATTTGTGTGGGGTAATGATCTAGCACAGCCTTCGATACTTTCACCCCGATCGTCATGAACTCTGAAAAGCCCAGTTTTCTATCGCAACCTGTCGTGAAGAACATATTCGTGTATCGGAATGGAGATCCGTTTTACGAGGCTCGCCGGTTAGTGGTAAACCAAAAGAGAGTGTCCAATTTTGATACTTTTCTTCGAGATGTGACCGGGGGTGTGCAGGCTCCGTTTGGAGCGGTTCGGAACATCTACACCCCTAGAATGGGCCATCGGGTGGCCTGCCTGGACCATCTACAGAGCGGGGAACAATATGTCGCTGCCGGGAGAGAGAAATTCAAGAAATTGGAGTAAGATAATTGTGTGTGTGCGTAATACTTGTCTGTTGTATTAGTTAATGTACATTATTGAAGGATTAATTGATGTTCATTGTATACTGAATGACAGACTCACTGTCTGTGATATTCATTGTATACTGAATGACAGACTCACTGTCTGTGATATTCATTGTATACTGAATGACAGACTCACTGTCTGTGATGGTCATTGTTTACTGAATGACAGACTCACTGTCTGTGATATTCATTGTATACTGAATGACAGACTCACTGTCTGTGATGTTCATTGTTTACTGAATGACAGACTCACTGTCTGTGATGTTCATTGATACGGTCTGTGATGTTCATTGTATACTGAATGACAGACTTACTGTCTGTGATGTTCATTGATACTGTCTGTGATGTTCATTGTATACTGAATGACAGACTCACTGTCTGTGATGTTCACATTTCAAGGTCGAGTTGACCTCACCCTACTGATGTTCCAATAACTATAAAAGAGTGAAAACCCTAATTTGAACTGTTACAATTGGACAGTGTTCCCTAAACATGTAGGCCACTGTACCCACTTTAATTGTTTATCTGTAAAGCAGCTTTTTATTAAAGGGTTTGTAGAGATGGCATTTAGCCCACACTCCTTATAGAATCTATTCTTAGTAGTTGTATCCTCATATTTTATCACGGAAAGGTTTTTTTTCATGATAATTGTCTCTCCGTTGTAAATTGCAGTCACTTAGATAGGAGCTTTGTAGAGATGACATTGTGACATAGAGACATAGAGATGACATTGTGACATAGAGATGACACTGTGACATAGAGATGAAATTGTGACATAGAGATGACATTGTGACAGAGATGACACTGTGACATAGAGATGACATTGTGACATAGAGACATAGAGATGACATTGTGACAGAGATGACATTGTGACATAGAGATGACATTGTGACATAGAGACATAGAGATGACACTGTGACATAGAGATGACATTCTGACATATAGACATAGAGATGACATTGTGACATAGAGATGACATTGTGACATAGAGACATAGAGATGACACTGTGACATAGAGATGACATTGTGACATATAGACATAGAGATGACATTGTGACATAGAGATGACATTGTGACATAGAGACATAGAGATGACATTGTGACAGAGATGACATTGTGACATAGAGACATAGAGATGACATTGTGACATATAGACATAGAGATGACATTGTGACATAGAGATGACATTGTGACATAGAGACATATAGATGACATTGTGACATAGAGATGACATTGTGACATTTGGACCACACTCCTCCTAGACACATTATATGGCCTCCTGAGTGGCACAGCGGTCTAAGGCACTTACCTCTTAGTGCTAGAGGCGTCACTACAGACCCTGGTTCGATCCTTGGCTGTATCACAACCAGCCATGATCGGAAGGAGTGTGAGCCCAGCGTCGTCCGGGTTAAGGGAGGGTTTGGGCCGGGGTAGGGCCGTCATTGTAAAATAAGAATTTGTTATGAACTGACTTGCCTAGTTAAATAAAGGTTAAATAAATAAAAATATTCTGTAAAATTTCTGACCAATTAAACCAGATAATTGCAGTTGTGTGTATAACGTTGTCCCTCCATTGTAATTGCAGTTGTGTGTATAACTTTGTCCCTCCATTGTAATTGCAGTTGTGTGTGTATAACTTTGTCCCTCCATTGTAATTGCAGTTGCCTGTATAACTTTGTCCTTCCATTGTAATTGCAGTTATTCACAGATAGGATCCAGAAAGAAGAGGATGCTCCTTACTTCTTCAGGGCAGGTGAGATGACTTGTTGCACTATCCACCATTCACACCACTTTACCAAGAGAAACTCACTAGACCTTGTCTTCTACTGGTCCTGGCTTGTGGCCATGCTGTGCTGTCAATTAGACTGCAACTGTTTTGAATGATTGATGACATTTGCCCTTCAAAAGGGAAACATGTTTTTAATTGTTCATTATTCACTCACAAGATGTCCTGGTCTCTGGGTGCCTGTTTGAGATGTCCTGGTCTCTGGGTGCCTGTTTGAGAAGCCCTGGTCTCTGGGTGCCTGTTTGAGAAGCCCTGGTCTCTGGGTGCCTGTTTGAGAAGCCCTGGTCTCTGGGTGCCTGTTTGAGAAGCCCTGGTCTCTGGGTGCCTGTTTGAGAAGCCCTGGTCTCTGGGTGCCTGTTTGAGAAGCCCTGGTCTCTGGGTGCCCTGTTGAGAAGCCCTGGCCTCTAGGTGCCCTGTTGAGAAGCCCTGGTCTCTGGGTGCCTGTTTGAGAAGCATCAGCTATGAAAGGTGTAATGTCAGTCACCACGTTTACATGCGCACAGTATTCTGGGTAGTAGCTCATATCCGCTTAAGGTCTTATTTGGGATTAGATGTTTACATGCACCTTTGATATCCTGCTCACGAGTATCACTGTACCCATGAATTATCAGAATGTTCGTCATTTAAGTTAATATGGGTTAAATGGATTAGTAACTTCAACATGGACACTGACTGTATGTAGGCCTTTAACCTCTCACCTGTAGAGTAATATAGTATCAACTGCTGCAGAATTATCAATTACTTGCAGTATAGTTATACAACAAATGTTAATTTAGTCTCGGGAACAGGAGTGGAGAAATATGATTTCTTTCAGCATCTCTTGAGAAAATGTGAATGTGCGTGTAATGTGTTGTCTTTGACTCTGTTATGCAAGCAGACACTATTTCAACCACATAAAATATGCATCCAAGACGAACTGAAGTCTTATCAGAAACGGGTTTTATCATTTTGACAGCTTTTCATTTCCTTTAAACCGGTCAAACTGATGATAGTTGGACATTTTGCATGGGGACTGGTCTTTCCACTGTTCTGGGAGTTATTGAGTTTTCTCCCCGGTCCCTAAAACAAAACAGACAACTTTACCGGTGTTAACTAGGTTACTAATGCATTCGTTCTATCGATGTAAGACATTATTCTGGTCAGCACTACTTTATTTAGTTTTCTGGGGCAACAAGTTATGACAGAACAGAAGCTGCGTCTATCTTAACTATAGTTGACAAACAACTGGCCGACCAAATGTCAGAAATGACAATATGGCCGACCAAATGTCAGAAATGACAATATGGCCGACCAAATGTCAGAAATGACAATATGGCCGACCAAATGTCAGAAATGACAATATGGCCGACCAAATGTCAGAAATGACAATATGGCCGACCAAATGTCAGAAATGACAATATGGCCGACCAAATGTCGGAAATGACAATATGGCCGACCAAATGTCGGAAATGACAATATGGCCGACCAAATGTCGGAAATGACAATATGGCCGACCAAATGTCGGAAATGACAATATGGCCGACCAAATGTCGGAAATGACAATATGGCCGACCAAATGTCAGAAATGACAATATGGCCGACCAAATGTCGGAAATGACAGTATGGCCGACCAAATGTCGGAAATGACAGTATGGCCGACCAAATGTTGGAAATGACAATATGGCCGACCAAATGTCGGAAATGACAATATGGCCGACCAAATGTCGGAAATGACAATATGACCGACCAACTGTCGGAAATGACAATATGTATATACCATGTAACCGTGGTAACCTGAATAATAACAGGATATTGGTGTGCATGTAAACGTGGTAACCTGAATAATAACAGGATATTGGTGTGCATGTAACCGTGGTAACCTGAATAATAACAGGATATTGGTGTGCATGTAAACGTGGTAACCTGAATAATAACAGGATATTGGTGTGCATGTAACCGTGGTAACCTGAATAATAACAGGATATTGGTGTGCATGTAACCGTGGTAACCGGAATAATAACAGGATATTGGTGTGCATGTAACCGTGGTAACCTGAATAATAACAGGATATTGGTGTGCATGTAAACATGGTAACCTGAATAATAACAGGATATTGGTGTGCATGTAACCGTGGTAACCTGAATAATAACAGGATATTGGTGTGCATGTAACCGTGGTAACCTGAATAATAACAGGATATTGGTGTGCATGTAAACATGGTAACCTGAACAACAACAGGATATTGGTGTGCATGTAACCGGGGTAACCTGCATAATAACAGGATATTGGTGTGCATGTAACCGTGGTAACCTGAATAATAACAGGATATTGGTGTGCATGTCACCGTGGTAACCTGAATAATAACAGGATATTGGTGTCCATGTAATCGTGGTAACCTGATTAATAACAGGATATTGGTGTGCATGTAGACACGGTAACCTGAATAATAACAGGATATTGGTGTGCATGTAACCGTGGTAACCTGAATAATAACAGGATATTGGTGTGCATGTAACCGTGGTAACCTGAATAATAACAGGATATTGGTGTGCATGTAAACGTGGTAACCTGAATAATAACAGGATATTGGTGTGCATGTAACCGTGGTAACCTGAATAATAACAGGATATTGGCGTGCATGTAGACACGGTAACCTGAATAATAACAGGATATTGGTGTGCATGTAACCGTGGTAACCTGAATAATAACAGGATATTGGCGTGCATGTAACCGTGGTAACCTGAATAATAACAGGATATTGGCGTGCATGTAACCGTGGTAACCTGAATAATAACAGGATATTGGCGTGCATGTAAACGTGTTCAGTGCTGTTTGAGAAAGATCAGCTAAGTGAGAGGCGAATACACCAGTGTTTAGTCACCTCCTTTTTTGTGGTTTGTGAATAATCACTTTGTTGGCAGATCAGTGACTATGAATGACTAATGTAGTGATGATAATCAACCTCCTCCAATACAGATTTACAACCTGGAATAGCATCTTTAATCAAGCATTGTTGTCCGCCGCAGAGCGCCTCGTGGTCAGATCTCTTACCACACACCGAGAGGTGGAAACACTGACGTCACACGTCCGTAACCTCCTTGTCCAGCGCTAAGGGTTTTATTTACAATCAGTTTATTGGCAGAGGAGCAGCAACAAGCACACAGGCTGTGTTCCCAAAATGGGCACTTGCAATCCTATGGAAGTGCACCACTTTTGACCAGGGACCATAGTGCTCTGGCCAAAAGGTAGGGCACTCTATAGGGAATAGGGTGTCATTTGGGACACAGACACTGCATGATTTCTGTTCTAATCATGACTAGTGGAGGTTTAATAGGCCAGTCTATTTATGAGAGCCACACTCACCACTGTCGTGTTCCTCTGATTGGTTCAATTAAAGAGGCCCTCAAACAACACTCAGAACCCTGGCTGTGACCAAACAGCCTGTCGCACTTAAGAGGAAGTAGGGCTAGGATGGACTGTTAACTGGGTTTAGGACTCTTCCCAAACAGGCAGTTAACCCACTGTTCCCTGGTAGGCCGTCATTGTGAATAAGAATTTGTTCTTAACTGACTTGCCAAGTTAAATAAATCTCTCCTCTACTTTTAGCCGTATCCACAGGCTAAACCGGTGCCCCAGAGTCGAATCATTGTATCAGCAAGATTCCTGAAACCCATCAAAGAACCCTGTTCGATTTTGTAAGTTCAACTTACATTTGTCCCTGTGTGAATGTGTCTGTGTGTTGTGTTAATATACAGATAGACCCTACTACATCATCACAGTTGTTTGTGATTGATATGGATCTGAACTGGTGCCTGATATTAATTGTGTTATAATTAACCAATAAGGTTCGAGGGGGTGTGGTTTATGGCCAATATACCACGGCTAAGGGCTGTTGTTATGCACAACGCGGAGTGTCTGGACACAGCCCTTAGCCGTGGTATATTGGCCATATACCACACAGCCGTACTGCTATTATAAACTGGTTACCAATGTTATTAGAGCAGTGAAAAATACATGTTTTTGTCATACCCGTGGTATACGGTCTGGTATACCACAGCTGTCAGCCAATCAGCATTCAGGGTTCGAAACCACCCAGTTTATAATTACATTTAACACTTTGAGTCATTTAGCAGAAGCTCTTATGCAGAGTATTCATCTTGAAATAGCTCAGTGAGCCAGCCAGGTACGACAGTCGTAGTGAGAATGTTCCGTGTTCTGACTGTGAAGTTTTCTGATTCTCCTGACAGCGTGGTAGCGAATGGTGATGTGTTGACCCCAGCGTTAAGGCTGCTGATACCCCAACGGATACTGGGCCAATACGACAGGGTTCTGGAGATGATCACTGACAAAATGGGTTTGAGAATCCTGGGGTGTGTACGAAGGTACCCAAACGTCATTGGTTTCACTTAAATAGATGTTGTTTTAAGTCAATTAATTAATCTGTTTCATAAATTTTTTTGGGCCGCAGTTTCCCAGACACATATTTAAACCTAGTCCAGGACTGAAAATCATACTGAATGGGGATTCTCCAATCAAATACATTTGTGTTGTTGTTCAGGATTAATCTGTGTCTGGGAAACTCGTCCTGTGAGTTTCATTGTCAACGTAACATTAGATCTGGTTTATAACGTCTTTGTCCTCTTCTTCCTAAATGACAGGTGATGTGTGAGTTTCATTGTCAACGGAACATTAGATCTGGTTTATAACGTCTTTGTCCTCTTCTTCCTAAATGACAGGTGATGTGTGAGTTTCATTGTCAACGGAACATTAGATCTGGTTTATAAAGTCTTTGTCCTCTTCTTCCTAAATGACAGGTGATGTGTGAGTTTCATTGTCAACGTAACATTAGATCTGGTTTATAACGTCTTCGTCCTCTTCTTCCTAAATGACAGGTGATGTGTGAGTTTCATTGTCAACGTAACATTAGATCTGGTTTATAACGTCTTCGTCCTCTTCTTCCTAAATGACAGGTGATGTGTGAGTTTCATTGTCAACGTAACATTAGATCTGGTTTATAACGTCTTCGTCCTCTTCTTCCTAAATGACAGGTGATGTGTGAGTTTCATTGTCAACGTAACATTAGATCTGGTTTATAACGTCTTCGTCCTCTTCTTCCTAAATGACAGGTGATGTGTGAGTTTCATTGTCAACGTAACATTAGATCTGGTTTATAACGTCTTCGTCCTCTTCTTCCTAAATGACAGGTGATGTGTGAGTTTCATTGTCAACGTAACATTAGATCTGGTTTATAACGTCTTCGTCCTCTTCTTCCTAAATGACAGGTGAGTTTTCTCCTCTTTTTTTACAGCCTTTACACCTTTGATGGAAATCATGTGAACGAGGGAAAGGACTTGGAGACTGGGCAGTTTTACGTGGCTGTTGGGAGAGACAAGTTTAAAAGACTTCCCTACAGTGACCTTCTGTTCACCAAACCAAGGGGAATACGAAGGACTACAGGGTGAATATCTCAGAAGGCTTCTGACTCATTGGATTGTTCCTTTTTGTTCATTCCTTACTTCATTCATTGTTCTCTCCTTTATTTCTTTACTCTCTCTCTCTCTCTGTCTCTCTCTCTGTCTCTCTCTCTGTCTCTCTCTCTCTCTCTCTCTCTGTCTCTCTCTCTGTCTCTCTCTCTCTGTCTCTCTCTCTCTGTCTCTCTCTCTCTCTCTCTCTGTCTCTCTCTCTCTCTGTCTCTCTCTCTGTCTCTCTCTCTGTCTCTCTCTCTCTCTCTGTCTCTCTCTCTGTCTCTCTCTCTCTGTCTCTCTCTCTCTCTCTGTCTCTCTCGCTGTCTCTCTCGCTGTCTCTCTCGCTGTCTCTCTCTCTGTCTCTCTCTCTCTCTCTGTCTCTCTCTCTGTCTCTTCTCTCTGTCTCTTCTCTCTCTCTCTGTCTCTGTCTCTT